>NC_135432.1:16032239-16257239 GCF_051991255.1 Vanacampus margaritifer
GATGGCTTTATCTATGAGCGACAGGCGTTTCTTCTTCTTCCTCCTCCTCGACACGTTGCTGAGCCTCCAATGCTGGGTGAGCTCTCACAGCGCCAAGCGTCGGTATTAGCGGCGGAAAGAAGCACTACAGTACTCGGAAAAAGGTGCGCAATAAAAAATCTAACTTACAGCATCTCTTTCCGAACATTTTTTGACATGCGCGCTGTACCGTTGTTCGTAACTCGAATGTTCGTAAGTAGGGGAGCGTCTGTATGTGTAATTGATTCATGTATGCATTTTGTAGATAAGCTATCATTTTTTACACGTTTTGCTGACTCTTTTGTATGGCTGTCACTCTCAAACACTTTTAGAATTTATTTATTCCATAGATTAATAGAACAAAAAAAAATAAATTAACAGTTGAAACAGTAAATCTATCATAATCTAACAGTTTCATACAATTACACATAAAAATATATGCTTTACAGATGAAGTGAATTCGACAATCACCAATTTACCTAAAGTTCATGTGTACAGATGTGCTCATAAATTTGCATATACCAGCGATATGTAAGCTTATGAGCACAACTGTATGGTTCGAAAAAGGCTTAATGCCCATAAAATCCAAAATACTGTAACAATTGTTTTGATATTTTCAGAGGTTGGATTGGACATAAGTAGAGATGTACATGCCAATTTTGGTGACGATTCATAGCATTTTTGTACCATCATGCAACATTTAGCTTTTGTGCATGTACAGTTGTGCTCATAAGTTTACATATTCTTATAACTTATGAGCACAACTGAATGTGGCAATTAAGCTGTTGGCTCATCCCTGACATAATAAGGTCGTCTCTTAGTTGAGATTCTTCGCATCAAAAGGACAAAAGATGGCACAAAATCCCCATCTAATGGGAAAGGGTGTGGGGTGGGTGTCGCAGAAACAGTCACTAGGCAAGTGTTTCAGTGAAAAATGGAGTTCGGTTCCAAAACAAAAATCGGCAAAAATCTCACGTTTTTATTTATTAATGCTAAAAGTTGCACACACACCTCTAGTCTTGCCTGTTCGATTTCCATCTTAAGGATGTTCAGGTACTTCCATGCGTGTTGTTATGTGTGTGTGTAATAGAGAAGGGGGAGGGGGCTGTCCTGTCGTATCACCTTGAGCAGTGATGTACTGTTGAAGGTGAGGAGGAATTAGGAAGCTCGACACAGAGATGGGGAAAATAACGAGATTCTCACTCCCCCTGTCACAAAAGCGCACACACACATGCACTTAATGTTACACATAAGCAAGTACCCGTATAGTTTCAGTAACTGTCTGTTCCAGCACAAGCGTACACACGCGCGCGCGCACGCACGCACACGTGCACACGATGTCCCACAGGGGAGCTCCAGGGGCTTATGCAAGGGATTTTGCTGTTCTGCAGTGTGCCTGTCAGATAAGGTGGGACGCGCCTCTGCTTCCATATCCTCCTCACCCCCAACTAGCCTGTCACTCAAGTCACCTGCCATCTTTTTGCAAGCATGACACCCCCCCCTCCGCCACACACTCACATACACACGCATACACAAAGACCCTGCTGAGTGTACAGCATCCCAAAAGACTAAGATGATGCCAGTAATGATTAAGTACAACTTTTGGCCCTCAATCCCTTCTGAACACCAACATCCTGCAATATCTGGCTTCATGCATGAACTCAGTTGCTTTGTGTGACTTTAGGGCATATTTTTTTCCTTATAAATTTGGTTGAATCCTGAATTGCACAATTTACGCATCTAAACACATGTATGTTGTACACCAGGGGTGGCCAAGGTGGGTCTTCGAGAGCCACTAACCAGCCTGTTTTCCATGTTTCTCTCCATGAACACACCTGATTCATGATCAGGATCATTATCAGGCTTCTGCAAAACGTGCTGATGAGCTGATCATTAGATTCAGCTGGACTGAAGGAGGGAGACATGGAAAACAAGCTGGAAAGGGGCTCTGGAGGATCGAACTGGGCCACCCCTGTTGTACACTGTATCTATCTATCTTAAAGGTTCCACGGTCCTCTACAAACCTTCACCACTATTTACTTTGAGCAGGAAAAGACTCAAAAGTTATTTAAGACTAGCTGAGCAAACACAGACAACCTGAGATAATGAATGTTTTGAGAGGATGATTGACAAGTGTTATATTTTCATTTAATCTGACGGGACATTGTGGAATTATGTCCTTTAACCTTGTTAGCGGTTCTTATCTTTACAACCTGTGAAGAGCATAAACAGAGTTCATGACTCATAACTATCCATGGGCCCCATTATTAAGATAAACACACACGTATGAGGTCAGAAATTGGCCTTCTTGTCAGGTCGCTCAAAGGTTTCAAAACTTTAAAGGGATACTTGACTCATTGAGCCATTAAGTTAATAATTTGTCAAGATTTGAATTGATAACTTCATTATTTTTTATGTACAATTAAGACCTTTAAAAACACATTTTCCACTTGCTGTTCATTGAAGATGACATCACCTGTGCTGAAGAAACTGGTGACGACCAATCATGACTCACCTGTTTTCTGGGCTTGGTCAGCAAACTGAGCCATGATTGGTCGTTACCAGTTTCTTCAGCACAGGTGATGTCATCTTCAGTGGACAGCACGTTTTTAAAGGTATTAATTGTACATAAAATATAATGAAGTTATCTCATTAATTATAGACAAAATATGATCTTCTTACTGTTGATAATGACTCAATGAGTCAAGTATCCCTTTAAATGTACATGAATGTGAATGAGTGCAAAAAGACAGATTTACATTTTTGATGCAAAATCTGACAAACAGCAATCCCCACCGGCTCACCTCTCTTTTATAACATTTGGGGCGGACGGATGGAAAAACTAATGAAAAACACTTGGATTGCTCTTGGAATGATGGCGGAATATCAATAATGTTTCATTTTGATGGCTCCCGATGGGGATTTGTGCATTAGTGAAGCCTGCCCAGCGTCCTGTCACTTTCTCTCCGACCGAAACAACAACAATTAGCTTGACACTTGAACTATCTGCTGAGCAAAAAGACATTTGAGACGTTTGTTCGTCAGGTAGCTCGCTCATCATGTCTAATTTTCAATAAATTTTCTGCCTCGTGAGCGTGAGCTGTGGCCGACAGCAGCTTCTGTGTGACTGTGCTTATTCTGAGTTTAACTGGTCTCCCGGGGTTCAATTAAAAGCTAAAAAAGTGCATCAGCTCTCATTTCCCACAAGCGAGAAGCATTACAAAAATAAAGTATAGGCTACGGTACAGGGGTATGAATTGCCTCAAATTTAGAAAATACAAATCAGTAAACTTGTACATGTACACTGTAAGATTTGTATGAAAATGTATTTATTAATCTAATCATTTATTTATAACTGAGCCACTGCATTTAACAAACAGGTTGCAGTCTGTTTCATGTTTGAACAGCACTGAAATGAAATATTAAGGCTTAATGTTCCATTAATACAACATTCTTCCATGCTTAACTCATTCACTGCTATTGACGACTATAAACGTCAAAAAATTATTTTAACTATTTCTATTAGTTTAACATTTTTTTCCACTTTTGCTAACAAGAGTATGAAAACCTACAATTTTTTTAAATAATATATTTTTTTAAATAAAAGATTATTAAAAATTAGGGGTGTCAGGCGATTAATTTTTTTTAATTGTAATTAATCACATAACTTCAATAGTTAACTAATAGAAATATTTCAAATGAATTTTTGACGTCTATAGCCGTCAATGGCAGTGAATGAGTTAATGTGTGAATCCTAACCCTAAGTAATGTCAGTAGAGTGGGGGCTTTAGGACCCAGATGCGGGAAGGGAGAGGTGCAGTCCAAAAAAGAGGTTTTAATTTCTAATCAAAAAGCTAACTTCAAATTGCAAAATAAACGGAACTAACAAAACATGAAGCTAAACATGGCAAAACAACTTAGGCAAAACTAACAGCATGACATGGATCCTGATAAGGCAAAAAGGTCAGCGTGACGTGGCGAATGACTTACGACAGTGGCAACAATGAACCGACACAGACAGGGGGGAGACAACCGACTAAATACACCAACACTAATGACATAACAAGACACACCTGGCTGAGGGCACTGATTGGATGACACATGAGGGTAATGGGGAAAGGTGGACACAATCAGGGATCAGGGTTGACAAAGACACCAAACAAGGAAGGGCAAGTGACCCGAAACGAGAGGAGTCCGATTTTTCACAATAAAACAGGAAATGACAAGACAAGGGGAAAACACAAGGAAAACATGACAGGGAGTAAACAAGACTGAAAATAAACATGACAAGTAAGACATTTTGTTGAATATTCCCATAAAAAATAGATGTTTAAAAATCGATTCGGCCGCATATAGAATCGATTCGAGAATTGCGCGCTGTAATATCGCGATATATTGCCGAATCGATTTTTTCTAACACCCCTACTACGGTAAAAACTCATGAAATAAGATTTCTATGAACGGCCGTATTTTCCACAATATAGCGGGTAATTCTGCGAAAGACAAGTAGTAAGTTTCCAGAAAACTCAGTGATGTAGGCTGTAGCATCATATATTTAGTTCATATTCTGTGCCTAATCTGTTTCTGCCAGAATTTTATTACGTCATTTACCCTCTGATTCTGTAAAAACAAATAGAAAAAAAGTGCAACTTTTGATTAGATGGTCCATCTGCAGGTAGACCGCATTACATTAACCAGAATTATGCTGAAATGATCCAATTCAACACATTTGCTTAAAATGTTTCTTGCCCTTTGCCTTGCAGTGACTGAGAGCACTATCGTTACCATCCCCCCCCCCCCCCCACCCCCACCCCACCCCACCGCACCCCAGCCTTTGCTTCCCCGCTACTCAGCCTCTTGCCAGCTCCACCAGGCAGGCTAATTGACTCAGGGGTCCCAGGAGGGGGTGGGATCATGCCACATTTCCAATTTGGCTTCCCCTCCTTTGAATAAAAGCTACATCCATCCTTCTTTTCTACCCCCCTCTCATTAAAATCACTCTTTCCCACCATTTAATCTACCCAGTTTCCAAAAAAACACACACATTTAGATTACAATATGTGGAAATGACTCGTGTTAAAATGGGTCGCTTTCGAGGTATTGTGCTTTCCAGTTGGCAATATTCTCACTCCAATATGGACTTGAAATGAGAGACACACATAAAGTGAATCCTTTGGGGTTCACCTTCAGAGAGCATCCTCCTCCACAAACTGCACTTTGGGATGGGGATGGGCGTGCCTCACTCTGACTTGTGTGTGTGTGTGTTTTCGTCTCGCATGCACAAGCAATGTTTTGTCCCGTGAACGACTAGCATGCAGACAAAGAACAATGACAGTCTGTAATTAATGCTGTATCAAAATTGTGAGTGGCTGCATATGCTCTAGTAATGGCAGAGGATTTTGGCTTTTGTTCAACACACACACACACACACACGCACGGTGCAAGACAGCCTCGGGGCTTTAGTTCCAGGGCAGGAAGCATGTGAGGTAAGGTACATATGAGCAGCAGCTTTAGCGACCATTAGCAAGATGACATTTTCAGATGCACAGATAAAGAATTTGGGCCGCCGGCTCGGACGGGGGCTTGTGGAAAAGACATTTGACACGTGGTAGACTTGCTACTCACGATGCAATGTGTTTGCGAGCACTTGGGGTTTGGGCTTGCGGAAAGAGGGGGTGGGGCGGGGTTTCTTTATAGCTTTTCAACTTGAAATGCACACTATCAAATAATCCACCAATATGACCAGGAGGTGATCAATCATTCGGGTGTACGTCAAACTAGTTGCTGTGTTTTGCTGCTGAATGCACAACCAGAGTGAGTTTGTTTAACTTCTATTGATTGGCCTATGACGTAGCCAAGTAAAGAAATACTATATCTGCAAAATGCATTTTTTTGAAAGACTTTATTTCAATTAATAATTACAGTATAAGTAGTACAAGATGGATTCTTGTAGTGTTTGTGAACAAATACCACGAGAATTCCGTTTGCTGGCAAGGTTACAATGTTAGTAATGTTTTTTTAGCATTTGAATGGCATGTCAACAGAACGGAAGGCATGACGTAAGCAAACGCAAGCTTTGAATTTACTCGTACAGTGTGGATTCATTTTTCATTGGAATCAGAACCAAAAGGGCAACTTGACCTTTTGTTCCAAATTGGTGAGACATAAAGTAGGCTATATCAAATCCATCTATTCATACATTCTCTGTATACCGACCGGTGTACCGCTTATCCTCAACAGGGTCTGAGGCCTGGTGGAGATCTGTCCAACCCCCCCTGCTGGGGGTCAACCGGTATATATTTTTTGTCCACAGCTGATTTCAATCTATAGCTTAAGAGCCTTTTAAAGTCTTTACATGTTGAGCTACTATTGACCCAAACCAGATCTTGCCACCACAGAAGAAAAACTTATAGCAGCTTATACGTAGACATTAAGTAATAAATTCCAACATCGTCATAAGCTAACCAGCCTATTTATACATAAGATGAATCAAAACTTCAACAGGACTATTGATAATCGGGTTCATTTCCTTCCCAACTTTCCTCAGCCATTGCACCCTGATGGCCTGTAGAATGAAGTCAGCGAACGTCACAAAGGAGTGTTGACACAAAAGATGCACAAAGACACGGAAATGTGTTTTTAATTGCCAAATGTATGTCGAGATGGCAGTCTTTCATGTGACCACTGGCTATGAAGTGGAAAAGAGAATTGGCTCTTGTCTCATGTGGGTGAGGGGCCTTCAAACAGCCGCCATATACCCCATATGTTTATGTACCATCCATCATTGCATTTAACATCCGGCATATTTCTCCAAGGGGGACTTTTAAAGGAGAACAAAGTGAAATGATGCTTCTTATCTCTAACTGTAATTTGATTCAGTGTAGGGAAAACTCTTAATTCTGTTAAATCATGGACATCTAATGAGTCCCATGGTCCAACAGTCTCCATCATAAAACCTTAGAAATTGAACATTATGGACAGGCTAACTGTGCACATGGGTGGAGTTGTCTTTCTTCTGATATTTTCCTAGATGAGCGTAGGTGGAAGTGTGCGCCGTTGTAGGAGGGAACACAGTGGACCAGCCAATCCCCTCGTTCCCTTTCAATTCAGCACAGAGGGAGCCGTACAGCCTACAAGGCATGGAGATACAGTAGATTGCATTCAATAGTACATTCAAAAAGAACAGCAAGAAGAATTTTCACTTGCAAATGATGTAAAGTTGGCCACTGTGGATGGACACTTGGAGACTGCCTTGCACCCCCGATCATGCTTAAGTGTATGACAACACCCCCACCATCCATAGATGTGTCTTACTGTCAGGGGGATCCTATTCAAATATTTTTAAGATGATATTATAATAATTCATTCAATGAATTGATTTCTACAACGATTCAGAGGCATTGTACCACGCCATTGTTATATTTATGAATGTAAAACGGTGGCATCCACCACACATGTCCGCGGAGCTCAGAATCTGTCTACCTGTGCCTCGATCATCCATCCATCCAGCCATCCATACATCCATCCATCCATCCATCCATCCATCCATCCATCCATCCATCCTTCCATCTTAAGCAGGGAAGCCCAGACTTCCCTCTCCCCAGCCACTTCAAGCAGCTCCTCCGACGAATCCCAAGGTGTTCCCTGGCCAGCAGAGAGGCATAGTCTCCCCAGCGTGTCCTGGGTCGTCCCCGGGGCCTCTCCGGGGAGGCGTCCAGGAGGCATCCGAACCAGATGCCCGAGCCACCTCAACTGGTTTCTCTCAACGCGGAGGAGTAGCGTCTCGACACTGAGTCCCTCCCGGATGACCGAGCTTCTCACACTATCTCTAAGAGAGAGCCCGGATACCCTGCGGAGGAAACTCATTTCCTCGATCAAAACCACCAAAATCACATCCCCAACAACGTAATCATACTGTATCGTACCATTGACATAATACTGCACAGATGGCGAAATTGCCACTTGTCACTGAAATCTTTCATTAGCATGTCACACACCAAAGCACTTAAACCACACTTTGAGATTTTTGGTTTCCTTGTTCATATGTTCGTGGCCATCATGTCACACGTGGTGCTTTGCAGAGGTTTAACAGAGGGACTGCAACTCTTAGCAAGCAGGGTGTTGAGTGCTCGTGTGAACAAGATCCCTTTTAAAGTCCGCCACGCATAGAGCTAACGACCTTCCCAATTGTGATCTCATTTGCACTTTATTCCATGCGCTGACTCTCCTCTCACATTAGGACCTGAGCAAGTACCTAAGTACACTATCTATCTATCTATCTATCTATCTATCTATCTATCTATCTATCTATCTATCTATCTATCTATCTATCTATCTATCTATCTATCTATCTATCTATTTCATTTTTAAAAGAAAAAAGATATTATAAGATATAATATTCAAATTCAAAGTAAAGCAAAATAAATGAAAGGAGACAGAAAGAAGTGAAACTTGTTTTGTCTGCACCTGATCAACTAAAAAAAAACACACACACACACACCAAAAAACAACAGCACAAATTTAATGACGAGCGGTCAAGACGCTTTCAGTGTGACAAGAAAAACAATTCAAAATAATTCGACTGTGTGTCCTTGTGCTATTTATAAATTTGCAGTAATTGTGCTTTTATGGTTTAAAAAAAAATACAAATAGGCTGAGAAGATTTTGTTTTACAATCCAGATTGTTCCACAGACTGACACCTTGAGTTGAAATACATCGTTCTTTTTGTTTTGTTCTATATTTACCTTTGGAATTTTTTTTGGTTCCTCTTAATTTGTACTCACTTTCCCTTTTTATAAATTTACTTTGTATATTAACTGGTAAAATTTCATGATGGGCTTTGTACAATATTTTAAGGCGGTTAAACTCCATCAATTCATTAAATTGTAAAGTTTTTAGTTGTATAAATAATGGGTTAGTGTGGTCTCTGTATCCACAACCGCAAGCAACACGGATAGCACGTTTCTGTAAAAGAAAGATGGATTCAGTGTAGATTTTGGCTGCACACCCCCACACTTCAATGCAATAGCTCAGGTATGAAAAAAATAAATGAATTATATAACAATAACAAAGCATTCTTGTTCAATGATTCTTAAACCTTGTGTAACACGGCTACGGTTTGTGACACCTTAGATTTGACATATTTTATATGCGCTTTCCATGTTAAATGTTCAGCAATAATAATACCTAGAAACTTAATTTCATTAGTCCTTTCTATTTCAATGCCTTGCACAGTCAGTGTTGCTTCGACATCCATATTTCTACAACTGAAAATCATAAATCTGGTTTTACTAATATTAATAGACAGTCTGTTAGCATTGAACCACTTCATAACATTCTTGAACTCATTCTCTATTACTTGTAATACATTATATATATTTTTTACCGGCATAAAACAAAGTAGTGTCATCTGCAAACAAAATACATTTTAACAATTTTGAAATGGTTGTAATATCATTCACATAAAGAAGAAAAAGTACTGGCCCCAGAATTGATCCCTGGGGCACCCCACAATTTACATAACTGTATATTTCAACATTGATGATCGTCGGCCTGAATGTTTACTGAGCAACTCAGGAAGGAAAAATCACCCTTAATACAGTCCACACCACAAGATGATCACTTAAAACAATCTTTTAGAGACGTACAACAATCGTGTCTTTGAGCATTGGCCATCCAAAGCTCACTCTTGGCCCGATTCGGGGTCAAATGTGAGATTTCGAACACGTTGCATAAACCAAGGACACCGAGAGGACACAAGTGAGGAGTGAATTCTTCCGTGTATTTAGTTGCTGGCCTCTCCGCCTCCACTCTGCTTTTCCTCTCCTCCCGACATGAAATAGTCATTAGGTGTGGTGCTAATCCAGCGCAGACGTCTTTCCACATTAACTAATGTGCAATCTGAAATGTCAGGACTTTGTGCAAGTGGCCAGCGTGTTCATATACTACAGCATACAGCACCATGGATGTGCGTCAGTGTCCCTAAGTATGCAGCTGTGTCCGGATTCCAGCTTGTATTTGTGTTTCCAACGTCAGACCGTTCGCACGACAAGGTTTCCTGTTCTAAACTCGACAGGTGCTAAATAATAAAAGCATAGAGAACAAGCGAGAGAAAGAAAAGCGCACGAGGACAAGACCGAGGAAGGCAAGAAGTGTGGGGATAAGGAAGACTGAATCAAGTGAGTCAGCCAGTGGAAGGAAATGTTTGTCCTTAAATCCAAACCAGAACCAAAACTTGATGCTTGGTCTGAGCAGCTGATGGAAAGCAGGGCAAAATAGTCACACAACACTTTGAATTACTGGCTGCAGACAGAAGGCGGATTCGTGCTGTGTGATGAGCTTTAAGGCAAAGTGATTCTGAATTTGTCTTGTGCTTGAATGAAATAAATCATCTCTTTTGAAATTCTCAGTTTTAACACAAAGCGTGACAGATAGACTGGAGGGTATGGAATAAAGACGAAACAAGGCAAACAACACTGTTGAGAAATATCACAAGACAGTATTTTATGTTTGTAATGCGTGACTGAGTCCTTCTTGTGTCTGCATTTATTGATGCATAAAGTGGTCAACATCCCAAATCGTCACTGTATACAACATCTTGGGGGTCTTGTGAGGTATTACATAAGCATCGTAAACTATCCCTTCTTTTTCAAACAACCTAAAAATTCCGTCCACTCTTTCATCAATTTGTTATTCTTAGATCATTTACGGGACAGTTTGCTGGGTTAGGGTTACCTTACATTTTTATACCTCCAAAGATGCCATTGGATGACAGTCCACTGGCGCGTTTGGCGTCTGCCTAATTGCTCAAATGTTAGGCTATGACATAGCGGTCGTTGCAGACTTGCAACTGTCGATCTTGCTGCTGCTTGCTCAGTCTTTATTGTTGCTCTTAGTTTTGCCTTTTCACAGTGTATCAGCCATCATCTTTTAAGATCGGCAATCGCTTCTCCAAGTTGGACTCACTTATTTTTTCGCACTATTTCATGGGCACTCCACCTCCAACTCCGTTTACTGTTTTATACAGTGCCTCCATGGTGTCTTATGCAGACCTCCAGTGTTTCGTTTTCATATAACAAAAATCAGAAGGATGCAAGTTCACTAGATCTGGCCGTTATTTTTACTCTTTAGTTTCTCTGCCAGAGCATCCCGTCCGTCTCTGGGAGTTATGCTTGCTGTGACAGAGCGATTGCAGCCGCTTTGCTTGGCTATCAATTGATTCTCTGACGAACCATCAGCTTCCAGTCATCGGTGCAAATCAATCAATATGTGCCTAATAAAAAGGCCTGCACTGTTACTAACAAGGCACGTGCTCTGAATGACATGTTTATAACTAACAGACTTCCATTTCGTGACCAAGTCTTGGCAACGCCATTTGAAATTTATACACTTAGAACTCCCACAGACTGAGCATCTTTGGGAACGTAATGCCTGAGAAGTCGCGATGGTTGGTTGGCTGTGGTCTTGAGGAACCGTTTCTCTTTGCCTGTTGGCGAGCACGTATGCTTTCTTCTCCTCTGAGCTTCAACTCGTCAAATTGGTCTGTATAAAGCAATTTCCTTGGGTCTTCATCTATTTTCCTCCTGGACCTGGGCTTGCTTTCATCTGAAATGACGGATTTCCTTCATAAAACTGGTCACAGTTTTAATAGCTGTGATTTTTACTATTGACATAGATGATGCCTCTACTGTTCTGCGGAAGACTACCAAACATAGCGGAATCTTTTGATTCTAAACAGAATGTGCTGACACTCACAGAGCTAGCCATACATTGGATTTTTGTGTTCCCCCTGTGACATGATATTACTCACTCACTGTGAAGACCTGCTCATCAGTGACTATAAATGTGTCTTCTTCACTTTCCCACCCCATACAGATTCCCTGTCATCTTTCGTCCTTCCCACCCTCAGAAACCCGGGGCTGACCTTTGAGTAATGCCTCTCCTTTGACACTCATATAAAACATCTGTCCAATTTCATATTTTTTTCCACCCACACAACCTCAGTAAATTCTCTTTCAGTAGTCTCCGCTCAGGAAATGGAGATGCTCATTCATGCCTTTGTTTCTTTCCGCTTGGACAAACTCAATGCTGTTTTCTCCTCCTTCACCAAAACCGCGCTGGATCGCCCGCCAGGCATCGAGTACGCGGCCAACATTAAACTACCAACAGCCCATGATTCTGCCGTCAAAATATCATTTGTTTCTCAAACCAGACCGTAACTAACGGCCCAACTCATTGGTAAACTTATTCGAAGTGCATTGGATGTTTTTCGTTTGCGTCAGTTACAAGGCTTTCATTATTTACATAGAACACATATAAGATGAAAGCACTCCACTCAAGATTATAACTGATCTAATAATGACAGCGTGTCTACACAAAGGATTAGTTATCAGCCAGTGTGGCGTTTCATTGATTTAAATCAGATCAGAGACAGCTGAACGCAGAGGCTTGTCTGTAACTCTATACACATGCATAAAACACCCCCACACACACATATACGCACCCCCCCCACACACACACCTGGACACAGGGAATCCTGCCCCAAGGGCATCTTTGAGCAGGGCAGTTAGGAAAGAGAAAAAGAGACCAAACTGAGTGCTGAATGTCATAAAAGAAACGTTGGCGTTTCCTCACTGCTGCGCTAATGCGAAGTGACTGATCAGAAGCACCTGAGCTTCACTGGCTCCGTGACCACATCAAAGATATCCATGAAGTTCATTAACGTAACTCATAAGAAGGCATTTTCATTTTCTTCCATGTACAGTAAGTCTTCCTCTTTCGATTTGAAATGTAATAGTGAGTGATTGAACTAAATGCTAACCAACTACCTCTAGTTTTAATATCATGTTTTAGTCAAAAATAAACATTGTATGATCATTTTAGTGTGTTTGTACCTGAAATGGGAAATCCAGGTCGAGAAAGTAAAAACCCTGCCACAGTTTGGCTTTAGCTACAGTTGCTTTTACTCAGCCGGCAGGTAAGAAGCATTTTGTGGCTAAAGCCAAACTCTGGCAGGAGTTTTACTTTTTTGACCTGGTTTTCACATCTCTGGTTTGTAAACACACTGCATATACTGTATATATGACTCTGAAGGAATTTTAGCATCGTTTGCACATTGTGACATTGTAGACCTCTAAAACTGGCAATCCGGTGTCACCATGGCAACTAGAAATTCCTCTTCTTACCAGTCAGTGTCCCATCCAAATGTTTTGAAGTAATAACTAACTTCATCTGGTTAACTGTCTAAACAATTTTGAGACGATTGAGATGAATTGGTTCTAATTATTAAATGGTAAATAGGCCTACCACATATTAGTGAAAGTTGAAACAGAACACTTCAATAATATTTTGTTTGCTTTATTTGAAATCCCTTGTGGTGTTATAAAGAGGCAGTGTTAAAACTGCCATTGTCCAAATACTTCTGGGAGTAAATTCCTCTTGCCTATTAATAGCCACATGAATCAATTTGACAATACGTGGAGAATTTTTAAACATTTTTTTAATCAACATAATGCTCTGAGTGCTTGTAAAGACAGCGAGCGTATGAGGGCTTGGCAGGAGAGCATTTTGAAGAGTGAAGACAATGACTGGAATGAGTGTGTATGCATCTGCATGTGTGTGCGTATGCGTGTGTGTGTGTGAGTGTGTTTGTGTATGAGCGTGTGGGTTAATGGGGATCCATGAACAACTGAGGAGTCCGACTGTTAGACAATTACAAGAATTCCCCTCAACATTCTTTCTGACATGAGAATCTCTCTCTCTCTCTCTTGCACACACACGCATACACTCATCTGCTCAGCTGTCAATACCCTCTCCTCATCCTCCTTCCCTCCTTCGGAGTCCACACCACTCCAATCAAATTGTCGGTGCCTGTCACATGACCCGAGGTAACCATCTCATCTTCTTTGTTGAGCCTATTTCACTTAGCATCTCTGCAAGGGAGACAAGATTCGACATTCAGTATCCACTAATTCATCCTGTGTATGTCCTTAGTCAGATATGAGAGGCTCCACCTCCCCTTGACCTTGAACAGGGTAGGCGGTTTAGGAAGTAAAAGGACGGATAGTTAACAAGATACAAATAGCTCGCTTTCTTGTCCAGCGCAAGTCGAGTGCAAAGCGCAGTCCAACACGTGTGACGGTTCTTTATTTGGGCGTTTTGCTAGACTAGCGCGGATAGAAGAGGGCATTTTAATGAATACACACTCACACGCACACAGACACGCACATGCACATACACATAGTCACCCACATACAAAATAAAAAAATAAAAAATAAAATAAAAAAGAGAGAGCAATGATGATGACATGTCAAATCGGTAAAATTACCGAATGAACAATACTGAGCTCTCCAGAATTTTTTTTTTTAAAAAAAGAGGGCATTTGCGCTGTTGTGCGCCATTGTGGGAAGGAATCAATTTCCTGCCAATCAAAAACGGCTCCCAGATCCTTCCCTTGAAATTCAGAGAGAGGCGGAAGGATTCGCAGAAGTCCATGTTAGAGATCACTGTTCACTTAACAGTAACATGACCCGCAAAAAGGTCATCACTTGCGGATGGTGAAAGGCCATTGTTTGGCTTTGCCAAAGTCATGCACTTTACTGCTTGTTTTGTTTTTAATATCGTAACTCGTAGCAAGAGATAACAGAAGCCTTCTCAGAAAAAAAACCCAATGTGATAAGAAATTTCTTTCAACTCTATTTGATTATTGTATTAATGAAATGCCATTAAATTTGATCAATGGGAGCATTACTTTCCATGACAAAATTACATAATTTGTCTAATTAGGGCTGCACACTTAATTCTAAATTTCCGGCCCATTTGGTCAATTTAGTCTTTATTCATGTTTTCTTTCGTTGAATTGTGCTGTTGACAAATATTTAAGCCATATTTAAAGTCTGGGCTCTTTGAGTGTTCCTTATTTTCTCACAAGACTTCAGGCATGTTGACACTTTTGGAAATGAAGTGAGCTGAGGATAAGGGGATTTGTCACAAATCCCATCTGTCATCTTCCTAAATGGTCTCATATCTCAGTTTGCATGGTTGGATTATAGTTCTATATTCAGAAGATGATAAGTACATTACAGCGGGTTGGAACCATGTACAGATATCATTTTTACTTCTTACATTATAAATTGGTAGTAAATGAAGGAATTGCTGCAATGTATTTCAATGTAGTGCATTGTGTTTAAGGCATTATTGAGAAAGTTTGTCCTTTCGTCCGAAAAGTCACACAAATGGAAGTTTACCTATCATTACACTAGATGTTAGCAAATTGCTAAATCTTATGTAACTTTAGTTACCAAAAAGATTTATCCCATAAATGTGTTTAGCTTGGTTTGTGTGCTTCGACTCAACTGGCAGATTAACAAAATCCTCTCCACGTGATGGTTTGAAATAGTGGATTGTTGACTGTCTTTATATGTGCCCTGTAACTGACTGCCGACCCATCCATCCATCCATCCATCCATCCATCCATCCATCCATATCATGATTAGATTCACAGGTCAACTGACTTTGACTTTGGGCGACAGAGGCGGTGCATCTAGGACTGGTCGCCAGCCAATGAAATCGCAAGGCAAGTTTAAGGGTAATAATTTGAATCTAAAATAGTTTGAGTTTGTTGAGTCTCCTGCCTAGATTTAGTCATAACTGTTTTTATTTACTTATTTCCTCAGTAGAACTTTTATCGATGGATGTGTCTTTGTAAGTGCTGTCACAATTTCTGCTCATGTCATCATGTCTAAAGGACCTCGTCTGTTTCCACATCAATGGGCCAGTGTCTGGGGTTGAAGTCAATGTGTATTGGATGATATGCTGTAAAAGTGTTAAAAAGTCTTATCTACTTCCGGCTGTCATCATGTGTATTGAACTCAGGACTGGGGGCTGTTTCCTGGGGGGGTTTCAAGATATTATAAGAATGCTGTGTGTCCGCTGTAACTACACACTAGCGAGAGGAACTGCAGCCATTTGTCTGTAAACTTGCTTGTGTCCAGAATATTCTGTAAAATAAATCCTTCGAAGGACCTGTTCACCGATCTCCAGTCTGTATTCAGAAAATCAGGATTCTCTCTACCCGAACAACAAGAACACGCGGAAGACAAAGATATTCTAACAAATTATTTCAGCGTAGTTGATTATCAGAACATCTTAGGCACACACATCTGAATCCGTTATCAAAAAGATATGGTGGACAATTGTATGCTTTCGACAGAAGACAGTTTGGGGGAAGAAGGCCCTCTTTCAGGTTCCAACATCTGTGTCAGTAAGATGGGGGCTTTAGGACCCAGATGCGGGAAGGCAGAGGTGCAGTCCAAAAAGAGGTTTTAATTTCTAATCAAAAAGCTAACTTCAAAGTGCAAAAAAAACGGAACTAACAAAACATGAAGCTAAACATGGCAAAACAACTTAGGCAAAACTAACAGCATGACATGGATCCTGATAAGGCAAAAAGGTCAGCGTGACGTGGCGAATGACTTACGACAGTGACAACAATGAACCGACATAGACAGGGGGGAGACAACCGACTAAATACACCAACACTAATGACATAACAAGACACACCTGGCTGAGGGCACTGATTGGATGACACATGAGGGTAATGGGGAAAGGTGGACACAATCAGGGATCAGGGTTGACAAAGACACCAAACAAGGAAGGGCAAGTGACCTGAAACGAGAGGAGTCAGACTTTTCACAATAAAACAGGAAATGACAAGACAAGGGGAAAACACAAGGAAAACAGAAGCTAAACATGACAGGGAGTAAACAAGACTGAAAATAAACATGACAATCTGACTTCACAAATATTCACTTAGACACTCTGAAAAATCTTGTAGAAAGTCTGCTCAGAAAAGTGATAGATTTTATATTTTCTTCCATTTTTACTATGACTCACAAAGTGTATAATGGCACCGTGTGCAGTAATAGCACAAAAATTCTTGGCATGGGTGTGACCACTGTGGATCAGATCAGACAGGGCTCACAAAGCCTTTCCGACAATGTGACACTTGCGGCCACGCTAACAACCACTGACCTTCTGTTCGCCTACAAAGGCTTGCATTTATTTTTAGCATTCCACACCGTTGCTGCGGGGACAGTTGGGCGACTGTGACCTGTGCCATTTGCTTTCAACGAGAAATTGTGATCGTGTTTACAGTAAACGCCAGAACAAATGGAAATATTTACAACACAGTGCATGTTCTGTTGTCAGGACTTTACTTGCGACTACCTCATTATCATCTCTGTATTTTACCTTTTTTTACACACACACACACACACACACACACACACACATATATATATATATATATATGAATGGTGTTATGTTGTGGCCGACGTGAGCTGGGAGAAATGGCATACAATAATGAAAGAAGAAACGAGGGAACAAAATGCAAACAAACTGATGAGACAATGAGACACACCTGGACATGCCACAAGTAGTGAAAGGCAGCTGATTGGCTGACACAAAGAGCGAGGCTGATGAGAACAGGTGGAAATGAAAAACCTGATGATCAGTGAGGACATGAACAAAAAGACAAAACCAAATCTAATCAAAATAATGCAAAAATCCACAAAACATGAGTCATGACCATTATTATTATTATTATTATTATTATTGTTATTATTATTATTGTTATTATTATTATTATTATTATTACAAAATCGTAGTGTCTGGTGTTCTAGTATTTTGCTTTTCTCTAATTTACCTAATTCCACAATCAGTTCACTTTGGGTGCATGGAGCTTTGCCACCATCAAAGAACCAATTAGCAAGAAACACTCATGTCCAATTAGTGGCTGTGTGCAGGCTAGACTCATTAAATGCGGTAATTATTTAGACAGGATGAATGGTCATCTCTCTATGTGCATGTTATAGCGTTAATATAATTAACTATGTGGACTAGATGATGGGCCCCGGGATGTTAAACGGGTTCGATTGGTACAGGACCTTTTTACCCTCAAGTGGGCTTTGTGAACATGTAAAGAGTTGAATAGAATTTCTGCTTCCTTCTTTATAAATCGTTGTTCTGGGATAACATTACAAAATACCTTCACTTATTGTTTCTCATTAAACAGCGCTAACAGTCGACATTTTTTTTGTGAATGTGTTGCTGCTCGACACCGATTCATTTCTTGCTGTAGTATTTATAATGCTTGGGTGGGTAATTAATTTCGCAAAGGGGCCACATGGGAAAACGCTTGCCGAGGGCAAACGGGGTAGGCAAACTCGGTCCTCGAGGGCCGAAGTCCTGCAGGTTTTGGAGGTTTCCCTCGTCCAACACAAGCTGATTCCAATCAACAGGATTGTTATCGGG
The DNA here is from genome assembly GCF_051991255.1 of Vanacampus margaritifer. NCBI lineage: Eukaryota > Metazoa > Chordata > Actinopteri > Syngnathiformes > Syngnathidae > Vanacampus > Vanacampus margaritifer. The sequence goes on from NC_135432.1 coordinate 16,050,571, forward strand.
CTCATGCAGAGCTTGCTGATGAGCTGATAATATATCAGCTGTGTTGGAGAAGGGAAACTTCCATAACCTGCAGGACTCCGGCCCTCGAGGACTGAGGTTGCTCACCCCTGGCTGCTAAACTCAACTTTGTCTATATTATTTTTTAATGTACAGTATTTAGAAAAGCATATTGTCTTGTTTAAAAAAAAATGCTATCCATATAAATGGGGTATGTATTGATCTAATTAGGAAATGCAAATTAACCGTTCCTAGTCAGGACTCCTAAATATATAAATAAGTGGGATGTATAACATTATTGAAAATGATGTCTCCATAATACAGTAATGTTTTATAATATATCCAATACTGTACATACAGTACATATATGAAACTGTTGATTTGCGTACAGACTTATCAGGCCAATTATTCTTGACCCTCTGCCGTCCACCATGCAGGAAATAAGGACGTTGCTAACATTAGGCCCGTTGTTGTCATTTTTACTCGTCTCTATTTTAGAAAAAAATAATCTAAATGGGGCAGAAAAGTTGCTAAATATAGCAAAAGTTTTGTTAAGTTGGCAACACTTCAGATCCAAGTTTTAGTGCTTGCTTGCTACCTTACCTTACCTAGCACAACTTTCAAAATAAAAGCACAACATATTTTACATTTTGCTTTGACTTTATGGGCACTTAAAGGTGGCCGGTTAGAGACTTCGGACGGGTTAAATGTGGGACAAACTTTGCCCAGATCTGATGTAATACATACGTATATGGGACTTATATGTGGGAAATGCTCAGATTTTCTTTCCATTTCGTGGGTGGGGTTTATATACTGGACCATGATGCTCAATAGATCAAATATACAGTATTTGAATAGGGAGCATTTGCTTTATGTCCTCCAAATGGTATCATGGCCCGCCCTATGCTTTGTGAACTGATGCCAAATTCTACACGTGCGTGTTTTTGTGTAGCCTCTCTGGCTAGTACACAACTAATTTACAGCTTTTCCCCCCTTCGCTTTTCTCTTCAAAGCAGTGCCGTGCGACCACATATTTACAATGGCATTAGGAACCACCAATTTCATGAACTTTTTTTCACACACATGGCAAGGCAAGCAATTTGTGGCCGCAACTTCTGCTGACTGATCCGGTTTATCGTATGTTGGGTTTTCTCCAGCTGTTCTCTTCCACGGGACACCGTGCTGTGCTTACTCCATTTTAAACATATTCCATAAGTGACATTTTTCTTTCATATGCTGTGGCCAACCGACATTCCTTCAATATTTCTTCCAAAAGAGCACTGCGGGGCTTGCTAGTTTGCATGGAATCATGTATTCACCCTTGTACATGTGAGCTCCTACGTGCGTGCGCGCACACACTTCACTTGCATGATAATAAAAAGCTGCTGAAACAACTGGGAAGTATGTGAAGATGGCAAAAAGTGAAGAGAGGCTAAAAAATTAAAACAAATATCTGCACAGTGCAAAGCAGATGTCGCAACGAGAATCCCGCTAATGATCAACAGATGAGTATGAAATGAGACACATGCGCACTCGAACCCCGCTGCATCTTTTGATTGCAGGTTTAGTTGTCACAACCAGTGGTGGTTTTAAAAGGAAAAAAAATAGCGCTGCACCAAACACTTACAGTACGTAGTGTTGGAGTTGTGCTTTACTATGTTAAGAGAGGCCATGTTGCGAAAGCTGTCTGGTATCTTTGTGTTAACAGCCTGGTGGTTCCATTTACACAACGGGAAGGACAACAAGCCTCCACGGATTGGACGTACATCAGTACCTCTGTGGTGAGATCATGCTGTGTGGTTGCAACCAGGTGTCCGACAACGTGATGCCTGATGAATTACTCGCACTGGAAATAAGATTATAATTTCAAAGAATCCATTACTACACACTACTGCTGCTTGATGACTAGGATCTTGACTTGGTTATTTTCACTATTTGGATGCCAGAGTCGTAATATGTTCAAATTGAAATGTTAGCGTTGCTCACATTGCAGACTATAAAGTTGATCCCAACTTGTCATGGAAAATGCTAAAATTAAAAAGTAGTAATAGTTGTCATCTTTCGAAAACATTTAATAATTGCGATAACAGTCATAATAATAATAATAAAAATAATAATAATTAGGAGTATAAATTGACTAGCACCTGACGATTTGATCCAATAGGTCACATTTCGATACCGATTAATCCCGATACAATCTAGAAGTTGATTATTGCGGGGGTTTTTTTTAACCCAAATTTAGAAAATGCTAATCAGTAAACTTGTACATGTACACTGTAAGATTTGTATTAAAATGTAATTATTTATCTGAAACTTCAGTATTATAACTGTGAGCCACTGTATTTAATTAAAGCAAAACAAATGAGCATTTGGCTATCGTTGATTATGGCGGCACCTTAGGACAAAAGCGGTATTGTTTTCCCTTTAATTTCTCTTGAAAGAACCACATTTTCCATGAGGACAAGCGCATCTCATCGTGAAATCTGGATGTCACAGGCGCCCGTAGTTGGACTGAATTAACATTGTTTCCAGTGGGTATTTTCTATTTTTTTCTTTGCACAGCCCTGTTACGTTTCTCAAGTATGTTAACAGCAGATGGTGGTTGTGATCTTACCTTCTTTATTGTATACAGACACAAACGCTGCTCTCCCCCCCCTCCGTCTCTTCCTGCGATCCATTACCAGCATTCGTAAACATGAAAGCACACAACTTTTGAGTGTTGCGTGGCTGGTCGGGTTGGTGTGGAACGGCGAACTATCAAGCTGATGGCTATTTATTGCTACCATGCAATTTTCCGATAGCTAACGTTATCATAATTATTTTTGATTTGAGCATGGAATGATACCAACTAAAAACAGCGTCGTTTGGAAATCCCCGTCTTCGCCTTGCCATGGCGTGAAATCCTCCAGGTAGACTTTTTTTTAATCATCATTATTATAGTATTCGTTTCTTGAGGTATTTTGTAACCTCTGCATGATAACAGTAATCACGTGTAGACGTTTGACTCGACAAAAAAAGGACGTATGCCGTAAAGCAGCCTGCACGTTTGTAATTTTTGTGTGTGTGTGTGTGTGTGTGTGTGGCAGAGTTCACACCATCCACCTCAAAGTTGTTTAGTGACAGTAAAAATGATACAGACCCCCTCAGGCCATGACAAAGGTTTCATTAATCTAGCTGTAAATCAATGTTTCAATCAGCTGAATTATGAAAATATGAATTGAAGGTTCAAATCTTATTTAGTATCGCTTTAACAAACAGGTTGCAATCTGTTTCACGTTTGAACAGCATTGAAATACAAATATTCAGGCTCATTAGTTTTACATTCTTCCATGCTTCAAGTGTGAAAGCTACACCCCCAGACATTTTGTTGGATATTTCCATCAACAACTGATGTTTAAACATCGATTTGGCCGCAGATTGAAACGATACGAGAATTGCGTGCTGTAATATTGTGATATATTGCCGAATCAAGTTTTTCAACACCCCTTAATACTACTACTACTAATAATAGTTTACAATAACATTTAAACTGTGTAAATATATACATGTAAATGTTATAAGATACAATACATGAGATTTAACTTAACTGTCAGACAAGTGTAAAATGAACAAACGATATGATTCAGGAGTAAGGAGCTGCTAATTCTTTGTGTCTATTGCCCCCCCAACAACAAAAAAGCTAACCGTGCACTCAGAATTATTTTCATTTTTTCTTTCAACATTCTGCATGCAAAGCATTCTGCATTACACAGTGACACAGCAGTGCCAATAAAGATTTGTCCTGGAAACTGTTATAGAGCACATGTTGGCTCAAGGAAAGCTTCTGTTTGCCTTTTGAAAGGCAGTATAGACACTGTGGATAATAAATAACAGTGGGTTGGTTTGAAGTGGTAATATCTGTGTGATGAATCTTCATTCGAAGCATATGAGAACACTTTGTGAACGCAGATCAAGTTTGTGCTCTTTGCGTCTCGAGACGTCTGTGTGCCGCAAAGTGGTTATACGCCATCCTCATCGTCCTCAGCGTCTTGACTTTGTTATTTGTCATCTGGATGACAAAATATTGTTCTGTTCAGGTCACGCATGCTGTTTGTTCTTGGGGAAGGAACACTGATAACGTTGCATTGTCTGGAAACATTCATACAGTATGCGGCCACTTGTAAGTTCTTCAGGAACAGACAAAAGGCATTTTCTCACAATTATGTACAAAATGTTTGGCTGGCTTGCCTTTGAGTGTTTTTGCAAAACATTAAGAACAGCTTGCAAACAATTTCAGAATAAACATAATATAAACAAAAACACTAAAGACATCATTCAAGCCATTTACCATTTTGTCAATTCCTCTGCCTTTATAAAATGACATTGAAGTTTTTAGCCGCGGTTCCACCGCAGGACGTTCGGGTATGGGGGGAGGGACTTTCACAGGAACCGTCCTCTCAGCCGGCCCGCTTGTGGCCGTGTCTCCACTGCGGAGTACGACCCATTTCGCGACGTCACCAGTTCCGATCGACACGTAAACGCCGTGCGACGGTTTCTCCCGTGATGTCACCCAAGCACCGCGCGATGAAAATCACGAGGAAAGAGAAAAACTTTAGGTGGTTGCTGTTTTTCTCTACTTTATATTTTATGTACTTAGCGTGGATGGATGGTTTGAGTGAGAGGAGACGGCGTTTGGATGAAGATTTTGAAAAGGCTAACAGTAGAGTGGAACGGAAATAGGCAAAGGATTACTAAGAGAATTGTTTTGGTGGAGACTTTTTTTTATTTTTTTTTAAGGAGAGCTCAGTATTGTTCATTTGATTTGACATGTCATCATTGCTCTCCTTTTTTATTAAAAAAATTATATATATATATATATATTTTTTTTTTTTTGTTTGTGGGTGAGTATGTGTATTTGCGTGCGTGCGTGCGTGCGTGCGAGCGTGTGTGTATTCATCAGTTCACCTAAAACCTATTGAAAAAAATCCCATACTAATAATATAATATAATAATAAATTGCCAAATGCAGAAACATCAATGTAAGTTATCACGATGTGGTGGCTCTCGCTAACAGGCAGAATTAAGTAACCAGAATTAGGTTAAAAAATTCTATATACGTAGACCATGTTTCTATAAATTTTGATATTTGGTTTTTATTTGAGGCAGATATTTTTTCCATTAAAATGTGATTTATGAGGAGGTTAGACCATTGGTCGATATTCAGAGTTTGTTTATTTTTCCAGTTAACAAGAATTTTTTTTTTTTGCGATAGTAAGGGCTACAAGTGTAGATTGCAATTTTTTTGAAAGTTGAAAGTTTTGGTGGAGACTTGCATCATCGTCGCGCATGAAGGTACGCAAATTTTTTATACTAAATAATTTTTAGCCAATCAGCACGAAAGCCCGATCGGCAGTTTATCGGGCCGGCGGAGTACCTACCCTCGAGTAGGACCTACGCTCGTCCCCATAAGTTCCTGTAAATGTGGCCCGGTTGGGAAGGCTCCTGAAGTGGAGACGCGCACATACGGGGCTGGCCCCGTAAATTTACCCCGAAGTTCCTGCGGCGGCTTTTGTTTACTAGTTGCGACATCAGATAACGGCAGAACGCTCAGCCTTCTACCATCAGGAAGTGTGTGTGTAAATCTATCCACTAGTTTTTGTCTCTCCTCATGCTGCTTGGTCCCCAGTCCCCCCCCCCCCCCCCCCCCCTTGACACGTGTACTCCGTGAAGTGAGATGATGGTGGTGGGGGTAGTTTTTAAAGAGGCAAGCCAAAACAGAGGGAAATGACAGTTTGTTTGGCCAGGACAGTCTAATACCGAGAGCGTTCTAATCCTGTTCCACTTGGCCGACAACCTGCAACCTCAAGGCGGATGGATGGAGGAAGCCAGGGAACACAGAGGCTGTGGTGGAAAAAATGATATCATTATGTACAGTATGTGGGCTAAACTGCTTTGACCCAATTCGCCATCATAAATCAAAGAAACGACCAAGTTATTCTTGAAATAAACACTTCACTATAGTTCTATGAACTGTGGTCCAACAATTGAAGACACATTATTATTATTGTTCGCAGTACAATATTTGTACACAACATTTATTTCAAGACTAAAATAATCAAGTTGGCGTTGAATTTAGCAGATCGGTAAAATCATGGCATGTAACTTAAAAACAAGTGGCGGCAATTATACGCAACTGTTCGCTATTTGCGGGCCACGCCAGCCCTTAATTTGTGGGGCTCGACTGTAATTATATTGCTCCAAAAAATAACACAAATGCAAATGGAACGTGGTAACATTTTGCCTGTATGAGTTCCGGATGTGTTGTATCTATTTGTTTTGCATATATATTGTTCTCAGAATGCATTGTGTGGCGCAGTTAATAAAGTTATAAGGGCGTTAGTCCATGTCATTGTCATGTCTTTGTGTTATCAGTTATTGAATGTGTGTCATATTTAACACCATAGATTAGATTTTTAGATTTTTAGATTTTTAGATTTTTAGATTTAGATTTTAGATTTTAGATTGTTAGATTTTTGCTAGCCTATGTTTTTTTTTTTTTTTTTTTTTAACAAACCATAATTTTAGGCTGTGTGTAAAATAATGACATCCAGGGCTTTTCTGTAAACAAGTTGCATTGCTCATCTGAGCATTGCTTGTGAAATTACGAATTTACATGTTTTGATTGGTCCGACATTACTTACAAAATCATCTTGCGGGCCGGATTAAACCCCATAGGTTTGACGGCCCTGACTTAACTTCTTCCGCTTCAGGTCAAGCCTTGTGATTTATTGAATGTTTTTAAATAAGCATGATACATGAAGTACTTTTTTTTTTTATTGTTTTGTTAATTGGGACATTTGAAATAAGAGTGGCATCAATAAATTAAAGTTGTTACCAGTCGTCTGATCATCCAATCAGGAAATGTCCTTAAATAAAACATCATGGTATTTATCACAGAGCCTTAACACTTAATAATTGTAGACGGATTCCTGGAGTGATCTTCTGCTTCCCAAGTTATTTTAATCGACATATGTTTGACTTGTCAAAAACAATACATCTACATTTCTGCAGGGTTGCTAACTAAATGTAAAATCAATTTTCTGCTGATGGAGGATCTCCATATGATGAGCGATGATGTCAAGATATTCTGAATAAATGAGCTAATGTCTGAAAGAGCGCAACGTTGTCATCTAGAAGCTTTGGCTAGTCCGTGACATCTGATCAAACTGTACTTTTGCTTCGTGTTTTTGTTCAGGTTCCAGCTTTGATTTGTGTGTGTGTGTGCGTGTGTATTTGCACACTCACTATGTTTGGAAGCTACTCTATGGTAATCACAGATGTTGCCTCTGTGATAGCAAGGCGTGTTGCCACGTTTCCGTGGTAACCGCAACTCATCCGCTTTCTTTGTGTACGTGATCGTGTGCTTGTGTCCTTTTGACCTGCATTGTGTCTCTAATAAATAAAATTTTACCTACCTGAGCTGCTATTATCCACTTGAAACCTTTTGAGCGTGACACTACATTTTAAAGGAACATTTATTTATAACGTGCATGTATGTAAACTCCTGTAATCTTCTGCATAAAAGACTAGCTTTAGAATGCAAGAAAATTCGAGAGAGAGAGAGTGGTCTAAAATAAAAATAAATGCTTGTTGATCATAAATGTTAAACTCCCTGATTTGTTGGAATTTAGATGTCTCTGGGGTTGGTGAAGGACTCTGGTTGGTGGCCTGGTGGGTGATGTCTGGTCGGTGCTGGATTTCACTTTCCTTTCTTTTCTTTGGTCCTTCCTCGGGTTTCCTGACGGCCTCGCGACTCTGGCTGGAAGTGTTCGGTTTAGGTGAACGGTATGGGATTTTTTAATAGGTTTTAGGTGAATTAATGAATACACACACACTCGCACGCACGCACACACGCACATACTCACCCACATAAAAAAAAAAAAAAGAGAGAACAATGATGATGACATCAAATGATGTCAAATCGGTAAAATTACCGAATGAACAATACTGAGCTCTAAATAAAATATAAAAAATAAATATATGAAAAAATAAAAATAAATGTTAAACGTTCGCTATTTAGTCCGATCACAAATCTTGGTTGTCAACACGGAGATAGCCAATTAGGAAGAAGCTCGCAGTGTTGCCAGACACAAATAGAGGAGCAACTGGTTACGCTGAGGGTTTGTATAACGTCCCACAAGTCATTCACTACAGTATAGATGACAAGGAGTCGGCCTTGCAACTGCAATGTAGTTATCAGATAAGCTCAGAGTTATCATACCGTCTTCAATTTCTTCATCTACTCCTACTTTTTCTTCTTTGTTTGCATTTTGCGCCAGTCTAAATAGGACCCCGTGGCACCAAGTTGGCTCTTACAAGACATCTGGTTTGGGGGAGGAGGTTTGCAATTGTCTGCAGGGACATGATATGTTTGTTGTGTGCTGTGTTGGTTAATTTGAGTACACTGAAAGAGCAGTAAGGACGCATTAATAATAATTTATGGTATGGGATTTTTTTTGTTTTAGGTGAACTAATGACTACACGCTCACACTCACGCACACACACACGCACATACACATACTCACCCACATACAAAATAAAAAAAAGAGAGCAATGATGGTGACATGTCAAATCTGTAAAATTACCGAATGAACAATACTGAGCTCTGCAGAAAAAACCCCTGAACTGGTTGCCAGCCAATCACAGGGCACACAGAGACAAACAACCATACTCACAATCACACCTATGGAGTGTTCAATTAACCTGTCATGCATGTCTTTGGAATGTGGGAGGAAACCGGAGTACCCGGTGAAAACCCACGAAAGCACGGGGAGAACATGCAAACTCCACCCAGGAAGGCCGAAGCCCGGACTCGATCTCACGTCCTCTGCACTGGGAGGCGGACGTGCTAACCAGTCAGCCACCGTGCTGCCATATGCAAAGATATTGTTCATAAGATAATTGACATAGAAAGTAGAATATAACAATGAACACTGTAAAGAAACAGAACAGAGTGCTTCATGTTACCATTTTTAATGTAGCATTTAGCCTACTAGAAAATTCAAGAAGACCTATAATATATTTTTATTCAAAAGACAAATCAAGCTGACAATTTTTTTTTATATCATTGACAACAAATGTAATTCTGCCACAAAGAGAAATTACCAGCAAGTAAGTGGCCTTATATGGTAGATTTTTTTTTTCTTCTTCTTTCTGGAGAGCTCAGTATTCGGTAATTTTACCAATTTGACGTCATCATCATTGCTCTCTCTTTTTTTTTTCTATATGGGAGATTTCTGACAGCGACACACTGTCAACCATCTCTCGGTACCCCCTTCTGCTTGACACCCCCCCCCCCCGCAATCACCTGCTTTTCCTGTCCTGCTGCCACATCACTGCCTGCAAGAGTTGATTGTGAAAAAATTGAAGTGAGTCTTAATGCTTCAAATGCCTCACTTGGGAAACGTGTTCCTGGCAGAAGTAGTTGGTGGGCAGGCGGCAATGTTAATGTGTGAATGAATGCTCAAATTGGGTATTGCGCAAACAAAAATGTTTGACATGATAAGGCTGATAGGCTAATTATGTTTAGGGCTGTACAAATCAATATTTTTGTGGAGATGCTTTCTGATTTGCACACGAGCAATGTTTGTATTAGGTCATCCCATATACACTGATATTATTACTGCATGATATATTATGGACAAATAAAACTTGTCATCAGCTGATCCCCCATTTTTGTGTGGACAGCCCCGAAACTATACATGCGAAAGGTATCAGATGAGATGAAGAAAATGGCAATAGTTATCACAAGCTATAATCAACCTAACTGAATTATCGTTAGACACAATTTACTCTTTGCTTTTACTGCATGAAGGGTAAGGGCTGACACGTGTGGGCCTTTAGATGGTAAATATCAGTGTTTTAAAGCCTTTATATTTTAGTAGGTAGTTATCCTGCCCCCCACCCCCCCACCCCCCCAGACATTAACCCTGTGATCTTAACCAATAGCTCAGGTTTGATTAAAGCAAAGAACAGAATTACAGGGTTGCTTTGGAGTCAGAGTGCTGGCATGTTTTTATTGAAGTGCAAATGAAATTGTATGTCGTCTGAATGCAAAAGCCATGTTTGTTTGGAAATGACACAGTGGGGCTTCAGTTGATTTCATTTCAGTTTTGCAGTGCATACAGAGACACCTTTTATAAGCCAGTGTTCAGCCAACTAGATTTAATAGTGGTGGGAACTAGTGCAGAAATGTGCATTCCGCTGCGAAATAGTGCTTTGTATGTGTGTGCGTGTGTGTGCATGAAAGAGGCAAAGCCGTGGCCATGCAAGGTGTTCTAATCTACTTTGTGACCTTCAAAACATGCTTTGCAGCACATGCGGGAGGTTTTCCTCAATATTTCTTTGTTTTGGATTAGAATCATCTTTATATTTTTGGCATTTCGACTTGCTATACCTGTGCTGTAATACCTGTGATTCAACTGGTCTCTGTTTGTTTGCTGTTTGTACACCAAAAACATTTAAGTTAGATATTAAAAGATGAATATGAGAAAGCACTTTTTAGCATTCATTTTCATACATTTATATCTGGATCTGATCTGTCTTATGTGTTTGGACTGCCAAATAATAATACAGTACACACTTGAAAGTACAGGCACATGTTTGCGTTATGGGTCCTGTTTAGCACAAACTGCAGTCAGATGCCGGATGACGTAGACGGGTGTCGTTAAAAAGGTGCATTTTGTGCCGTTGTGGGAGTGAACACAGCCAACTAACCCCCTGGCCCAAAAAAAAAGCAGCTCAACTAATTCCCTTTAAATTCAGTGCAGGAGAGCCACAACAGTCTTTGACATTGCAGAAGCAGAAATAGACACGCTGGGGTCCAGGCAGAAGATCAAAGCGCGCAAAGTACGTATAATATATACACCAACTGCAGCTGATTCCAATTTACAGGATCCCTTGAGGACCAGATGTCGCCATCCCTGATGTATATAAAGAACTGTAAGCAGACCTCCACTTTCGGATAATGTAAAGTTGACCAGGGCAATCACAGATCACAGAATCTGTCTGCCTATGCTTCGATCAAATCCAACAAGTTTGCGCCACAACTTAGACCTGCTTCTAGGGAGTCTAAATTATAGCCTAGTTTCTGTCACCAAGTATGCCACATTTTCAAACATGATAAAGTAGACTTGCCCCAACACGAAAATGAACTTTTATACTGAGTGCAGGTCCGTCTATGAACATTTATATATGTGTATGTGAATGACCTAATGGATGTTTACACTATTTGCATGCGAATGGCCAGACAAATATTTGGATAACATATGTGAACAGACACACAGATCATTGTATTATGTGTGAATGCAGATGTACAAAGACCACTGCTTAATTATCATTTTGTTTTATTCTGTAGGCAACTGACAACATAACTCACAAATCCCAATTAGAAATGTTGACATTTAAAGCACTAATTTGAAGATAATGAAAAATGTCAAAATACCAAAAAAGACACAGAAGACACATGAATTAATTGACAGACAGACCTTTAAAGTATGTGTACCTATGTCCGAAATACTTTACATATATAATACATTAGATGTGCATTTAACCTTGTTTGAAAAACTCATGGGTTGGTATGTTTGGTGGTGGTCTTATACCCCCTGTGACCCTTGCAACCAATTTGAGTGTGATGCATGCCTTTGGAGGTGTTCGTCCCGTCTCTGAGCCTCCTGGCACCACAGTCAACCCCTTCTCACCAACCCCGCTCTCCCCTTGCACTCCAGATCGCCCCACCTGTCAACTCCATCCTTTCAGTTGGGCGTGATCACATCAAAGACAAATAGGGAGGATTACAGGTCCTGATGCCCTCAAGGTTTCCCAAGAAAAGGAAGACCCCCCCCCTTTTCGCTCTTTCTAACTGTAACACTCTTGCTCCTTTTTTGCCTTTGCGGCCCTTCTCTATTGGGGCCCCAATAATCCCTGTGGTGTCAAGGGGTCAGGGGACCGTGTCATGGACTACCTGCCAGGACACATCACAGAAAGCTGTTGAGAGCTTGCACGCTTAGTTTGAAGACAAAGACAGATCCTTTGACACAACAGTACATTTACTCCTTGAGATGGTTTTTATGAGAATCTAGTAGTTGTACTTTGTAAGAAAAGTACTGTATTTGGTGGGAAACTGGCCTATTTTTGGCATATTTATTACTACTTTAAATAAAGCCTGCTACAAGCAGAAAACTTCGTATAGTTCCCATTTTGTTCAGGAGCAAGTCTTCTATACTTTACTATACTATGCTAACCCATTTGTGCCAAAAGTATAGTTGGCAACTTTGTTTTACACTCATGTCACCATTCATAAAATGCAAAATGTTATTTAGAACGACCTTTATATGATGGCAATGGCTTAAGTGACGTATGCACAATACAGTGCAGACATTTGGGCCCAATTTGTTGGGATCAATTCTGCAAAGGCCCCATCAGTGATAGCATCAGAGAAGATCCAGGCAGGTGGCCCCCGCCAGGCCAAAGGGGGTTGTGCCCTGGCGCTGCCAAGGCATGGAGGGCCCTGGAGGGTTGTGCTTGCGCTGTCCTGCCCGGGGGTCGACGGCTTCACCTCTTTGGTGGAGGTTTTTCATATATGCCAGATCCACCACACCAGCTTCTACCGAAATTCAAACACAATCTGCTTCTTCCTCTGGTCGCTGAATCGGTGGAGGCTGATGTCTGTGGATCTCACTCTGCTTCATCTATCCTTCCTTCCTTTCTTTAGTCTTTCCTTTGGTCTCTTGAGGTCTCCCTAATTTGTTAGAATTTAATATGCTTCTGGGGTTGGTGAAAGATTCTGGTTTGTAACCCTGTGTGTAGCAGGGGGTGTTTGGTCGGTGCTGGATTTCACTTTTCTCTATTTTCTTTGAACACTCCTCGGGTCTCGGGATTCTGACGTATTCGGTTTTGGTGAAGGGTATGGGATTTTTAATAGGTTTCAGGTGAAATAATGAGCACAAACATACACGCAGGCACATATGCACACACGCACATACTCACGCACCAAAAAAAGAGGGATAAAAAGAGAGCGATGATGACATGTTGAATCGGTAAGATTACCGAACGAACAATACTGAACTCTCTCAGAAGAAAAACAAAAGAGAGAAGATCCAGGGAGGGAATGCCGCTCCAACCATGAACCCAAAACGAGGCCTGATCTATGCCAGTCACTCACAAAATAACAAACAATAAAAAAACAAAGACTTCTGCAAATTAGTTACTAATCCAGCTAACAATTAGCCTAGCTTCTTCTATTCCTTCTACTTACTACACATTCCTGCACTGTATTTACAAAACAAGCTAACAATTAGCTTAGCTTCTTCTATTCCTTCGACTTCTTCGTCTTCTTTTTATTCCATTACAGTCTGGATGACCATGACCTGTAGCACCATGCTGCCTCTCATAGGTCTGTTTTGGTACTACAACAGCCATCAGGTTTGGGTGATGGGACTCGCAATTGTCGGTGGAGATGGCACTTGACTTGTCCTTTTAGCTGGGAGGTTAACCTATAAATGATTACTGTCTTCATCTAGTGCAGTGTACCATTTCTTTATAGTAGTCATGTCTGATTCTAAATGGCTGAAATATATTTTCTAGGATCAGTGTATGAGATCAGGCTCCAGCATGGCTGTATATCTTTACACTGTATATTTTTAGCCTGCATTGCAAGTGGAGGGAAGGAAAACTTCAGTGCAGATGTAAGTGTACCGCTACACTTGGGCCAGCTTTACAGAATTGCTGAGACGATTATAATAATATCCTCACAAAAATGTTTGCGTCTTTGGCTCTTATGGAACAAACTATTTGCTGTACTGCATGTGTCAAATAAGCAATTGTATAGTTGGATTGACGTAATCCACATTTTGTAGGAATAGGAATAGGATTATTCATACCTTATTTAGTCACAAAGCACAGTCAGTACATGCTTAACTGTAACGTGGCCAACAGTAATTGAATCTGTTTCCCCCCCATTGGTTTGTTTTGTGATTTGCTAAATCTTTCTACACATCTACAGGTGGAAACAATGTGGGCATGTCTCCATACTTGATCTGTGTGGAATTTGCATGTTCTCCTCTGTCACAGATGTGGTGGAGTGTGGACAAAAATGCAGGGAAGCAGTCCCCCCCCCCCCCCAAATTTTTTTTTTTCAAAAACAAAAATGCAATCAAAGCACTGGGAACGATCATAATAATACAATAAGAAAGTTTTTTTAAAAAAAAAAAGTACAAAGTAGAAAGGAAACGGGGTATATAAACTCACAACAACAAAACATATAACATGACTGGCTAAATGTGTAACATTATAGCAACATGAACCCACAAAGACTGAAAGAAAGCACAACTAATGCTGCATTCGAGGAAGGTGGGAATTTGGATTTATCCCACTTTGATTGTCTCAGTTCCAACCTCAAAGCAATCGAGGCAAATAAACAATAAAGATGGTGGAGTCTGATAAATTGTTGTTCTGGTTAATGTAGTCAGTACAATGTTACTAATGTCAAATGACGTAATAATAATGTAATAATAAATAGTAGAGAAAAACATGTTTATAATCATGTAAATTATATTTTGTCATTCAAGGTTTGTGTCTCCATGGGGGTCGCCATTGTCAAGTGACCTCAGATTGAAGTCGTCAGTGAAGTCGGTCTTTTATTCTATTTTATTGTATTTTTTTCTAACCTCCCTCCCAGTCCAAAGGGGCGTTCCAGTGCACGAAGGTGGGAAAAGTCTGACTTCACACATTCCTCGAATGCAACATAAATACACGCAAACTGATGAGAACACGAGCTACATTTGGACAAGACACGAGTAAAATTTGAGATGACATCATGACATCCGCCATATCTTAGGACTGTTACATGTATATCATGAGTGGGTCAAAAATGTGTTACTAGTGAAGAAAGAATGCTATAAGAAAATATGCAGTACAATTGTGGAACGGTAACTGATCAGTCGTAGCCAATCCTTGCACAATGACAACCAGAGCAGTCTGGTTGCGATCGGGTTAATTTCCTGAGAAAAAAAATAACCTGGATGAAATAAGAGCATGTCACGGATGGTGTAGTGGTACCTTTGCCTCACTTTGGTGGCTGCAGTTTGAGTTCACTTTCAATTCAGTCATGATGTGAATACACAAACTGACTTCCACGAAACTTTGAATGGTTTAATATACTCCCCTGCGGATAATAATCTCCGTAGCTCTCCAAACCGACATCGTTTGTGACAGATACCTTATCATGTGCTGTATGATTACACACCGTCAACCAAGAAAGAAAAGTCAGACTGGACTTGTCCCACAAGCCAACTCATTCTATTTCTAATCACCAGAGTATTTAGAGAAGGGCACTCTGGATAAAGATCAACACAAACAGGACGTAGTAGCAGCGAAGCTCAGGGAAAGATTTGCAGATACGAGTCAATGACACATGCTGGTGTTGATAGCTTGTTACCTGATAAGCTAACTTCACATGGAGTCGGAGGAAGCTAATTGTCATTTGTATCATATGAGGGATGACATCATCCTATACATAAGTCGAAATACGGGCCAAGTGGGAAAGAGTGATTGGGATGTCGTCAAGCTGTCAAAACCAATTAAGCAGATGTTCTTTTTGGCGACTTATTGCCATGACGTGAGAATCATCAGTGTGCATTCTTGCAGTTTTTATCTGCTGATACAGTGAAAAGAGTTAATCACTTTATATTAAGTCACAAAAATATTCATGTTTGTGTGATTTGTGTTTCGAGATGTTTTTAAGCAATGTAACTTGGGACATGAGTACGTTCGATACCACTTTTTTTCAGATCGATACCAGTATTAAGACTCAACACTTGAGTAGTCAATGATATTGATACCAAGTACCGATACCACCAGTACTTTTAATATATAACCCCGCACCCCCCAAAAAGACAATAATTACCTATTAAAACCTATATATTCTAATATAGCATTTTTCTTCAAATTGCATGAAATGAATGTCAATTTTCTATTCTTCTAATTTCTCATTTGTTGTTCCTGATTATAAAACCAGCCACAAGAGAGAGAAAGTAAAAAAAGGCATTTTTATACAGTGAAGTTATAGCGGCAAAGTGCCCACTTCCACTGGCAGTGTGTTACATCACACAACGTTAGTCTTCATTCCTTTGGCAGGTGCTAAAGTTCGCCCGGCAACCCTCAAACAAACCCACAAAACGAACGCCCACCAGGCAGGGTATAACGCCCAGTGAGAGGTCATGAGTTTCACATTAGGGGTCCGGGGGCTCACTGCAGTGTGTATGCGTGTATTGTCTGCACAATATGTGTGTTGGTGTGTGTGTGCACGTTTTATTTTTATTTGCCTCTCCACCCCCTGCTGACCTGTCCGTCATAAAGCCGTCTTAATGTCTTTACAGGCTGTGATCCTTACAAAGACTTTTGTCTCAAGCCTCTCTGCTTTTGCAATAGAAAAGGAATCAGCTTCAATGGGGGGGGGGGGGGGGTGTCATAAGTGAAGTGCTACGATCCTCACGTTTGGTGCGACTTCACAATTCTCCCTGGGAAGGATCATTGAAATTGCAAAGAATGGCAACATTTTTAAATATTTGGTATGTTATATAAACCAAAATAAACCAATTTTTTTTTTTACAAATAATTGTTTCCCACAAGACAATTTCATTTGGAGCATGTTAACATTTTGTGAGTTTATGACTGTCCTCGATCTTTCTTTGTGAGTCAAGCTTCTTATAGTTCATAAAAACTCATGAAAAAAACTAAAACTAAAATTGAAAAAGAAAAAAAAGAGTGTTTAAAAATAAATAAATGATACTATTACTATTTTGTGGTTACATCAAAACTATTTCAAAGTAATTCTTAAGTCCTAATATTACATAAACAGGTTAGTATAGTTAACGAAAAGCAACAAAATAAATAAAACTAAAATTGAAAAAAAAAATTGTGAATGAAATTTGAAAACGTTTTGTGAATGAAATAAAATAAAAAGAAGAGTATATACATACTATAATCACAGTAAACAATATATAAATTCTAAAATAAAGCTAACACTATTGGTATTTCAAGGCAAAAATTTTGGGTACGAGCAAGCTTAAGATTTACCGCCGTTGAGCACAATTGGAGATATGAGTTAATTAACCTACAAGGTCAGTCACACAACAAATCAAACAATAAAAATATTCATTGATTTAAAGTATACAACAATTAGATGTTTATTAGTCATGAAATGACTTTTCTGAAAATGTTACATTAGCACCAATGCTAGCGCTAACACAAAATCATGGGCGTCACCATGGCAACAACAGACACGCTTGTCCTCATTACAAGGCAGTTTAGCAACCATGATTTTAAAACTGTTGTTTGAAGATACAGTGGTGAATTCTGTGCTTTGCCTCCATCAGAGTGACCTTGCAGTATCTTCATTCAGAATTTGCAAAGCAATGATTTAAGAATGAAAAATGTGACAGCTGGTTACAAGTAAGCATACAGTACTGTGCGGACACACACACACACACACACGCACACACACGCACACACACACACGCCCCCGCCCCTTTCCACTCCCCTTCCTCTTTCATCCCACCTTTCCCTCCTCCCTCTTTCGCTCCATCCCTCCCTGCCTCTCCCCTCTTGAATTAAATCCATTATTCCTGCCTGCTCTCCCTCGGAGCACTTCAGCGCGGTTCTGCGCCGTTCTGCTCCTGTCTGTGTGCGTGCGTGTGCGCGTGACCCTCACACACGTGTATGTTAAGAAGACTTTTGTGTGTTTTTCCAAGTGGAGTCGGAGTGCGGCCGCTCATCAGTGAAAGTGACTGCAGGATTGCGGAGTACCTACTCGTGCTTTATTTGGAAGCTTCTCTGAGATAAAAACGGAACTTTTTTTGCAATCAGCTGCTTTTTCTTTTTTTTTAACCCTCTACGTACATTTTCTGTCACAGGATTTTCTTTCTTTTTCTTTTTTTAACAAAACATTGGGATTTGTATTTTTTTTAATTTTTTAAAGGAACCACTTCATGGTGTGACTGAGTTGGGTATCTGCACTGGAGTTGCTTGACTCCATTCGAACTTTCCTCTTCACGGACAAGGTGCACGATGGGTGTGGAAAATAAGAGAGAGAAATGTTTGATGAGATTTTTTTAACAATGGATTTGCGAGGCTCATGTGGACACTGATCCAAATCTTGGAAGTACTGAACCCTTTTTGGTGGTGGCTTTCCAGAAGCAAATGGACAGGTGAGTTTATTCGGACTCTAAGGCAGGCGGACCTGCCCGGTCCTGCACGGCGTATTTAGTCAGGGGAAAAGTGCTATTAAGGGATCTTGTCTGGAGATTTTGTTTGAATTGGTTCCAGTCGGAAGCCGTTCTGAACTCAGTGCTGCTTCTGGATTTAATATGGCAGACATGGTGGTCCTGCACTTATTTATTTACTAACAACACTTCATCAGCATGGTATTTAAAACAGTTATGATTTATTCTAACAACTTTCAGTAACTGCCACCCTGGCAGCTGCAGTTGTAACAGTTTCCACACTTCTTCTGGGAAGACTTTGTACATACAACATTTTGGCGTGTGCGTTGGATTTGTTTTGTCATGAAAGCAGAGGTTACTGATGTTGGACCAGAGGAAGGGTCTGCTGTTAGATGGGCTTGCTCTTTGGCACCAAACTCATAACAGGTCGTCTTTATGGACCGTGCTTTCTGATGTTCGGATAATGTTGGAAGCATGCAAGTGTCTGAAATGTCTTGCCTAGATGAATAATTAAAAATCATGCACAAGCAATCAGCATCAAAACCGTTTTGTGTAATATAGCGCACATGATATCAAACCACATGCCAATGGAGCAAGAACGGACCAAATACAGTATTTCCTTCCAGTCATAAACCAAATCGGAATGTTGCATAGTCATAGGGCAGTCACATCTGTCTTGGAACAGTGATTTGATCCATGATGTGATGCAACTTGGCATTAGTGCATTTTGTCAGGAGACCCACAAACAACAAGCATAGCTCAACAGACATACGCAAAGTCTGGATAAAGAAGAGAAAGTGAGACGTTGAGAGGCAGCAAGCCCGGCGGTTCTTGAAAGAGCCACAGAGGAGAACATGAGCGTGTTCTGCTACTTGCTGGTAAAGAGCCATCTGGACCACAATGCTTGATGGAAGCTTTCCCAGAATACAAACCAGCGGCTTGCATTTGTCAGATCAAGTCAGTTTTGGTTGCATCAGACACTGATAACAAATCCTGACTTCATATAAAATACTGAAAATGATATGATACTTTACCATAATAGGACAACCACTATTATTACTAGAGCAAACAAAAAAAACAAATTGGCAAGTAAGCCAATGAGATGAAAACCTTTCCATACTAAAGCGTGGATGCTATACTTATCCCAAAGCATTTTTCCATGTGCTTTAAATACGTTTTGTCATGCTCTTCCTTCCTCCACTCTGTCAGCATATTTGAGCTCTGATGTGGTTCTGTTGCTAATTCTTTGATTTGGGATTTAATCAGACATCCCAACATGACAGGATTTTGTAGCACTTTTTCCATCCCTGAAAGACACCAATGAATGAAGTAGTGAGCCTTTACAGTTATCTGGACTGAAGGTACTCTTGTGCTCCCTCTAGTGGCCACAGGAGCTTCACCAGGCATGTGGCCTTCACACACTTCCATGTATAACAACATTTTTTTTCAAAAGGTTGCGTATGAGCTTTAGGGGAAGAAAGAAACATGCAATTTAATAATTTGTGTATTTTCTCCTTTCAACACAACAATACTAATACAAAATAACTTGACACATGATCATTCATTGTGTCCTTAATAATCCACTTAGTGGCCCTCTGTTTCAGTTTTCCTCCTCGTCCCTCTGTCTTTTCATTCGTTCAACACAAGGAGGCTATAAGTCGTGTTGCATTGCAGGCTGGGAAACTCGCTTTCTCCCATAAGACCGCACAATTGGCCCTTTTCTCTCAGTTACCTTTTGTCTCAACTCCCGCTCCTTCTCTCATGCATGCTGACAGACTGCTGGGCTGAAACAGGCGGGATGTCGCGATTGTCATATCCTTCTCCATGTGACAGTGTGTATCTTAACGAACATTGGAAACATGTTTTGTTACATTGCATCGCCATTGTCCAAGGGTTTATTAAATTCCAAAGTTCTGCCACAGAGCGCCCCGTTGACTCAGAATTATGAGGCGGACGAGCGGTTTTGTTTTGGTAAAATACTACTAACCGTAGATTCCTTCCATGCACACAAAACTAGTCATACACTTGTAATGCTATGTGAAAACTAGTGTCATAACCTCACTAAATGTAATCTGGGACGAACACACCATTATGCAGCAAACACATTAAGATTCTAATCACTTGTTAGCTCATTTTTATATGTAAGGCGGGCTGCGTTGATGGTGCTGTTTTGGTTATCAACATAGTTTAAATGGTCTCAAAAGTTAATTCTCCTTCTCATTGTCCTTGTTTGTGCAGAAGTGTTTCATTTCTACTGATGTATCGTGTTAATTGTTTTATAAGATGACGCTTGATACAGATGTGCTTGAAAGTTTACATACCTTTGGGATATGTATTGTAAACTACTGAGCACAACTGTAAATGTATAAAAGCTAATGCTAGGAATCGTCACCAAAATTCACAATAACATCTCCTGTCATGCCAGCTACGACCTCTGAAAATATCAACACAATTGCTGCAGTATTTTTGATTTTATGGACATTAAACCTTTTTCTCACCATAGTGCTCATAAGTTTACATAGCGATAGGGTATGTAAACTTTCAAGCACAACTGTAGGCTATATGCATGCAGTGGTGAGTTGCATCAGATACGTGGATAGTCCAGTCATGATGGGCTCCTTTTTCATGGTTAGCATAATTTCCAAACTATTGAGCGCATCTGAATTTGAGCCACACTCCCCAAATTAATAAATAAATAAAAATGTGTAGATATATTGTCTATAAATAACAGGTGTCCACGTTGTATCATGGACTATTTACACAGAAAGGCGTTGTACTGCATATTAAACAGCCACTGTGATGTCAATTTCAGTCACTAGCAAATAGCAAAATGGCCGCCTCCTGAGATGGATTTTGCTGTTTTATTAATTTCATATTTCACAAACGCGATATTAACTGAAATGTTGCGTTTAGACTAGTGGGGCTGAATAGAACATATTATCCTAAAGAACATTTTTGGGTTGACTTCCCCTCTCAGGAAAAAAAAAAGTGGCTTATAGAAATTACATTACATTATTCTTCTTACTACTGTTACTGCTACTACTCTTTCCTCTTTGTATTTTTTGTCAGTCTGGATGCCTTTTGACACCACGCTGCCTCTCACAGGTCAGTCTTGGTACTACGACAGACAAGTCCGATATTTCCCTCCTCCCAACACATCTGATTCATATGATCAGGATGATGATCAGGCTTCTGCAAAGCATTCTGATGAACTTATCATTTGATGCAGGTGTGTTGGAGGAGGGAAACATCTCAAACAGGCTGGGTAGGTGTTCTCGAGAAGCGGACTTGGGCACAGGCCCTAGGGGTATGTAAACTTATGGTGAGGAAAAGGCCCATAAAATTCAAAATACTGTAGCAATTATTTTGATATTTGAGTGACATGTGCAATTTTGATGCATAGAATTTTTGTGCCATTAAATGGTGTTTCTTCTATCCCTCATCAGGTGGTTCAGATAATGGAGGGGAGGATGTTGTGCTCATAAGTTTACATACCCAACTGTATGTCTGTTGCGCTGTGTTTGTTGGTCATGTTGCGCACACGACACAATAAGAGCTGCAAGCACACATACAAGCATTTTTTCTTTGTGTGTCAGGTCACTCACTTTTATATAAAAAAATCAGTCAAGATGTTAAAATGTGTACTCTGTTTTCCATACTTCCTGCTGCCATTTGCTTTTTGCCTTCAAACATCCTAACGTTCAAACACCTCTCATCTGCCAACTGTAGATCATTTCTCTCTTTTCTGTTCTCCAACTTTACAACTATAAGTAGTGTCCGTAGAGGGCTTCAGGTTAAATGCTAATAGCCATTCATTTCATTCATTATGTTGTGCTGTAATTCAGCTTGCTCTCTAACCTCACTCTCTAAAGCCTATCACACCCGGAAGGCCGACCCTGCTTTGTCTACCCATTGCTATTTAGGCTTTTTTTTATTTTTTTGATAGGGCGCCTTGTCCCCCACCTACTCTAAGGGATCTGGCCTTCTCGCTTTCTTTTTTCTTCTCAATCCACTCCCTCTTGGCATGCTGCTGCTGTGTCTATCGGAGCTGAACTGAATAAAAGTGTCAGCAGCCCCAATGGGTTTTTCTTTTTTATTAAGATGCATTATGGAGCTAGCTGGGAATTTGTGCAATTGTCAGGGAGTGAGTGTGCACAGCTAAGTGCTGAGTGAGAAGCTGCGTGCGTGTGTGCATGTGTGTGAGTCCTGAGTGGACTCACATGTACACACAAGCACACAATGAGACTTGTCGCGCTTTTAATAGCAGTCGACAATAGAGTCAGACTCCCAGGGACGATGACGTGAAATGTGCGCAAGAATACCACCATACAGTATGTTGTGTCATTGCAGCTACACACAAACCTCCAAAGTCACCGCAGAAAAATACAATTCACGCTTTCTGGATGCATTTTCCACACCATAATCACTTCTTAAGTGTTGGCAAGGTGAATTTAATGCTTTTTTAAACAAAATTTACACAATCTTGACACGCATACTTGGCAGACCAAATTTTAAGGTTAAAAAAAGGAAAAAAACACAACACTTCTTTTGTTCACTTGGAGAGCAGTGCAATGTGGCACAGGAAGCCAAGATGTGTGCTGTTTCAAAAGCTTGTATGTGCACCTTTGTCCATTCACGTATGTGAGTGCCCGTGTGCATATATGTGCCTGTCAATGTGTTTTGTGTGTGTGTACATACCACTAGGTATGGGAGTTTTATGTTCCTGTCCTGTTGTGTTGAAAAAACTAGTGAGCTGTGTAAGCTTATAAGAGCTTGCTTGTCTGTGTGCCTCAATAGCTTCATTATTCATAAAAATGTGTGCCAGCAGCTTGGGTGTGTGTGTGTGCAATATATGCATGTATGAAAGACTATACGTACAATACTGTGAAAAAGTCTCAGGCCCACCACTAGTGGTGGTGTTTTTTCATTTTTTTCCCCAGCAGTCATTTTGACATAGTAATACAGAAAATAGTAGGACACACAGCAACAAGCTTGCACAATCATTGTAAAACTGTAAAGAGGGCCGGTGCTGGACTAAGGAACCAGTGATATTTTTTTGTCCGTTTTTAGAAAAATCTGGGAAAAGTTGCGGATGGCATTAAAATTGGACTCTGTTCCGCCACCAGCCGCCTGTTCATCATCTTCTGTAAACCAGGAAGTAGTCTGCTGGCTACCCAAGAGAAGAGATGGACATAAATACAGCACATGGTTGTTGTTTGTTCACAGTTTGGTCTTGGTTAAGAATGGGCAAGTACCGATACCAGGTATATGATATCAACCAGCCTCTTGTTGCCGTTTTATGAAATTGAAGTTGAAATTAGAAGAATAGAACTTTGCCATTCATTTCATGCAATTTTAAGGGAAATGCTATATTGGGGATATATAGGTCTTTCTTTAAAGGGATACTTGACTCATTAAGCCATTTTCAGCAGCAAAAAGTTAATATTTTTGAATTTGTTTATTTTTCATGTACAATTAATACCTTTAAAGTAGCACTAAGGAACTTTTTAACCTTAATAAAATATTGTCATAACCCTTCTGATGAAACATAGACTTAAAATTAGTTGAATGCTACCTTTGTCATGGCCTGAGGGGGTCTGTATCATTTTTACTGGCACTAAGCAACTTTGAGGAGGATGGTGGGAACACTGCCACAAAAAAATATATAAATGTGCTGTATGCTTTATGACATATGACAAAATGAAAGGACAGTCAATGATCAACATTGGCCCGGAATTCACTCACTGGCGTGAGCTTAAAAAACCATCACAGTGCGCTTGTCCTCATGGGAAATGTGGTCCTCCTTCAGACATAACAATAACGCTTTTGTCCATATGGTGCCGCCATAACCAACGTAAACTGAAAGTTCCTAAGTGTTACCTTAAAAAAAAAAAAAATCCACTTGCTGTAAGTGTCGACTGAAGATGACATCACCTGAGCTGAGGAAGTAGGTAACGACCAATCATGGCTCAGTTTGCTGACCAAACCCAGAAAACAGGTGAGCCATGATTGCTCGTTACCTACTTCCTGGGCACAGGTGATGTCATCTTCAGTCGACAGCAAGTGGAAAATGTGTTTTTTAAGGTATTAATTGTACAAGAAAAATAATAAAGTTATCAAGATCATTCTGGACAAAATATTTACTTTTCACTGCTGAAAATGGCTTAATGAGTCAAGTATCCCTTTAAAATGATCTGTCTAGTATAGTGGTATTGGCACTTGGTATTGGTATCAGTGGCTACGCAAGAATTGAGTACTTGTGCAGGTCTGGAAAAAAAACCTGCTTTTGAACATCTCTAGTCTTAGTGGATGCTCACGCTTTACTGAGTGACATTGTAGTTATACAATAAATGTTCAGTACAGAAATGCAAACACAACAGATCTAAAGGGGATCTACCATTTTTGTACAGTACTTTATATAATAAATCACGCACACCCTGGAGAAATTTTGAGTTACAACCAATTTGTATTTGCTGATTGCGTGCCTTTTGGTTGAAAATGACTGAAAAAGTGGCAAAACACTACAGACGTGTAAGAGCTAATGAAAAACATTTTAAGAAGGATTCATACCATATACAAATTTGAGACACAATCTTTTGCACAGTTCTTAAACATCCTTGTAAGTTCTTCAAAAATCAACTATGAATTTTTAATAATGGACACGCCTGTATTTGAAAAGAAATGTAGGCAACTCTGTGACATAAAGAATTGCACGTCTGGACAATGTTTTTCATTGTACGTGAAAAAAAAAGGCGACTGCTGTAAGAAAGACTAATGTTGGTCACTTTTTATTTCTTTTTTCTTTTTTCTTTTTTATAGCAAGCTTGCCCATTTCTTGCTGGAAGACTTTGGCATGTATTTTATGGATTAAGGTCAATTTGGGCTGAGAATAACCACCGGTTGGGCATACTTCATTCTTTTACAAAGGCCATTTTTCGCAAAATAAACTAAAGCATTTTGGAAAAGAACTTTTCAGATAGCTTATACTTGATCCGTCACATTTGGGATAATGAAAGTATTAAAGCATTTATATCCCCATCCACATGTAAACAGCCATGCATTAAAACAAAGCAGCTGCATTTTAGGGGGAAATCATGTTAATGAGGCTGTGGTCAAAGTAAGACAATGGACGTAAACAGCATAAAGCAGAGTTGTCTCATGTTGGTGAGTGACATCTGTGAAGTGTAATGTGATAAATGCAACTCTTTCTCTTGAAAGACATCATTGTGGTCAGCAGTGTGTGTGTGTGTGAGCTGCACAACAGGCCCTGCTCCTACAATAGAACAGTTACTTGTTTAACTTGATAACCCTCAGATTTTTCAACAACACATTCATTGAATGAGACGGCAATAATAGATAACGGACATGCCCTAAAAAATAAGTAAACAATTAGACAAGCAATCCATAAAAGATGATAAAACCAACATTAAGGACTCTATTTTTGTGACCAGGGTGAATTTCTGGATAAAACGAGTTGCGCACAATTTTGGTAATCTTTCAGTTGAGAGAGGGCTTTACATGGTCACAGTTGACTACAATCAAGCCAATAAAAGCGTCTCGTTGCATTCTCTATGTGATGCGCTTAGTAGCCCAAACTTAACATTGCGGAAGCACATCCGTACCGTGAAATTGACCCTGAAAATCACCCCCTACGCCACCCCAAACCCGATTGAAGAATGCCGAGCTTGGCCCAACCAGCCTGCCAAATTCTCCAAAATGTTGCCCATCAGATTTCGTTGGCAATTGTTTGATGACAAGTATGGTCACGCTGGATTTGTTCTGTTTTGTTCTTCTTTTCTGATGAGTATTAAGAAAATTAAAGAAGAAGCAAAAATGTCTGGTGGTAAATCTTGTGACATTCACTGCTATCTCTAAACTTAGCTACTTTGAGTTCTTGACACAATATGACATTTTCAATAATTGTATGCTTCTTTCCAACCTTTTTTTCAATTTTCACTTCCGGTATGAGTATATGACCAGTTGTCCCAATACTTTTGTCCAAATAGTCTACCTTCCATGTGTGTATTTAATGTGCGCTTATGTCTCTGTGTGTGTGTATGTGTGTGGCAAAAATAGACAATCTGTCGCTGTCCATCTCTGAATCTTGCCTCTCTTTTTCTATTTTTAGATCTGGATCTGGCCCATGTGTGACATTTTCATCCCTTCTTGGAGGGGAGAGGTGAGGTCCGTTGGTTTGGGGATCTGCCAGGAGAACACTTCTATGCCAAGACGGCAGGCCCAAAAGAATTTTGGAACTCTGGCCCCATAAGGCGATACTCAGTCTCAACCAATGGACTCCAATTGAATATCTGACCTTAAGACGTGTGTTAAGATCCAAGGTTATCCTCACGTTCACATTGAGGACTTTGAAAGCCACAGTGTGCCAGAATGATGACCATGATGATGATGATGGCGGCCATGATGGTCACCTGCAGCTCTCTGTTTCTTTTGGGATTGGCCGCCGCTCACGCTTCCTCTTCCAGCACTGTGACTCGTTCGTCCTCGTCTTCCTCCTCCTCTTCGTCATCGCCACGTATGAAGCTCTCGCACAAAGGTAAGGCAGGAAGGGAACATCCAAGTGACGTGAAAAAGTCAGGAAAAGTAGTCTTCATGGCACCGTGTTCTGTTACTGTAATATGCACACAGTAGGAAGGGTGTGATGTTTCATTTTATGACGTGACGCCCAAAGTGGCAACCAACTTGAACATGATGCTCATCTCCCCAAATATAAACATATGAATGAGCTCATCACAGAGAGATGAGCAACAGTTTATGGGCTAAAAACCAAGGAGCCAAAACCGTTTTTAACTGAAAACAGATAAAAGGGTGCTGTTTTGATAGTTTGTTTACATGACAACGCCATCTTGGAGCTGGAAAGTGCAAACAGGTCTCAAAGTGGCGGTTGTGTAGCTGACATCGTATGAGTTTACGTAGTTCATCCATCCTTCCATCCATTTTCTCCAGCACTTTCCATAACGTCTACACCATCTTATTTTGGGCAAAAAAAAAACGTGGGGTAAAATTTGTACAATCAGTCACCAGTTAATCGCAAGGCAAATAAAGGACAATCATTCACATCTATGGAAATTGTAGAATCTGATTTAACTAAGACCAAAGACTCCATTTCCATGGACAGCACATATGTGCTTGGGTGTAAAAAGTGGCGTATCTTGATTTTTTTTTTTGCAGGTACAAGCCTCCTTTATCCTGTTTTGGGAATTTGGCAGACTGTAACGGGCGTTCTTACAGTGTGTGCCTGAAAATTTGGTGACGTAAAGTAATAACAATTATAATAGTAAGCAGGTCTAAGTTGTGGCGCAGCTGGGGGTCACGTGATTTTGGCAGATTTGATTGAGGTGCAGTAAAAATACATGTTGGTAGAGTCGTAAAATGATGAATCATTTTCTACAACTTGTCTGCAACTCACTCATGAGAGATCTACAACGCATTTTTGAATGCTTAGCCACAAGTTAAGAATCACTGCCCTAGTCCATCATGAGTTACATTTTGTCCCCTTTCCCCCCCCCCCAAATATCTTACATAACCAGTATAAAATGACTAACACCCAAAAAGATGTTGTTTTCGGATGGAAAAGCACAAAACAACATGTTACTGGAACCACATGTCAAGCAATTGTTTAGTGTTTAGCCTAGAGCTGCAGCTAAAATAAAATGCAAGTCAAATGGATGAAATGGTCATCTTTGCTAGCTACCACATGACTTGAAACCCTTACCGCATTCTACGGGATTCAAATCTTCTGACTTGTTTTGCAGTGGGCGTTAGCTCAGGACACTTGTTTAGAGGTTCCATTTACTTGGTAAAGAAATTTGCACATACAGTAAACGTGTTTCAAAGTATAATGAACACATTGCAATTATTTTGACTTGTACAGCTTATAACGGTTATACAGTATGATACAAAGGATTTTTTTGCTAGATCGGCAAAATACATACTTTTATTAATATCAAACAAAACTGTGATTGGCTGGGTCCAGAGTTTAAGCCACTTCTCGCCCAAAATCAGCTGTGACCTTAGTGGCCCTAATGAGGACTAGCACCGCTATAGAAAATGAATGAACTGGGTGTTTGTGGAGCTATTTGTCTGATAATAGTGTTTAACAGAGGTTTACAGCAAATTCCTCTTGAACCTTCTTCCCACAGGCTTGTGCAGTTCAGTTCATCTCCAAAGTCAGACACAACCCCTTGCATAGTGCTTGTTGACTTGCGATTTGTTCTATATCCAAAACAAATTTTCCCATGACATACAATTTAAAGTGAAATAATTAATTACAGCGTCAAGCTGTCACCATCACCGTACATGCCATGTTTTAGAAACATTTTAATAATCTTAACTGTGAAAGAGAAGTTCACAAATACAAAAAGTACATTTAAAAAAGCATAATACAAACAAAAAGTATAATAAAATGAAATGCAACTGAAATAAATCAATTAATACTTGATTATTTAATTACTTAATACTTAATTAATACGATAATAAACTTTTGTAGATGAATCACACTAAGGCGCTAATGGAAAAGTAAACCATTCTGTCACCTCATATTGTTGTTGTTGTTTTTTAATAGGCAGTGTTCGAATTTGTCTTGAGATTTGCCGTCGCTTCGTTGCTACATTATGTCCTGTACTGTTTAAGAAATGTTTCGAAAACTGGAATTCTTGTGTGTGCTTGCTTTCACATTTTAAGTTTGAATGTTTTGAATTAGGTTCATTATGATGGACTATGCAGTAATTGAGTGATCTAGTCAAATAAGTACAAAATTGTTAAAGGTACAGTGTATGCAAAATGTGAATTCATTATTAACCAATTGCTTCATTAGAACATTTTCTTTTTTTATGGATAAATTGGTTGATGGGGTTTCAAATAGGAAGTAAATTGGTCCTAGGTATTTCATTGCAAGGTGTCATTCCCATCAATTTCTGTTGTAGATTTGCAGCAGTTGAGTGGAGTGAGACGGTTTGATCTGGAGCGTTCGTGCTGCTTCAGCGCTCTGCTGCTGGACGAGGAGCGGGGCCGACTGTTCGTTGGGGCCAAGAATTTCCTGCTGTCACTCTCACTGGATAACATCGGCAAACAGGAGCACAAGGTTGGACGAATCTCCATTGGAAAAAACGTATTATTCTGATTTCAAAATCATACATTAATATGGGAATTAAAAAAAAAAAAAAAAAGGGTGAAATGAAATTTCACATAAACATTGCATTCTAGATTACACACTGGCCATCAACTGAGCAGTGTATGTGTTTTATATGAACATTAAAGATTTAATTACTTCATACTGAGAGGTTTTGATATGTGGAACCCATTTGCAGGAGTGATTTTTTTTTTCAAGCTGATTGTATCTTGTGACATTAAACAAGAATAGAAATTAAAATGCGCGCGGTTTGGTTTCAGATCCACTGGCCTGCTCCCGTTGAGTGGAGGGAGGAATGTAACTGGGCTGGAAAAAATATCACAGTAAGTCTGCTCACATTGTTTAAATTGCATTTACTTTTCAGTTGTAAGTTACTTTTTCTCATTATTGATGGCCATTCATGTGTAAAAACATGTCAACCACTGAAAAGAGTACAATAAAAAAATAAAATAAACAACGCTAACAAATGACAAAGGCATGAAAAATCAAGTGCCCGAATGGTGATGCTTCAACCTTACTGCTGGAAATTATTTTTGAAACTTCCCGTAACTATTGATTTGATTTTATCATCTTCCTCTCTTAACACCATTTGCTGAGTTGTTTAGTCTTTTTCTTGGTACTGGTGCTACAAACAGCCAAGCAGAGATCCAAAAACAGTAAAATAATAATGACTGGGAAATTATTCTGTCAGCATATACAAAGTTATAGACATATTTAAAAAGAAACTCTCTTGCCATTTTTATTTTTTCTTATTACCAGAAGCTATTATTGCTGTGCTAACCTTGCGGCTCAGCTTACCATTTGGCTTTGACATGACATGATCATTGCTTCAACCACGGCTTCAAAGTGGTTCTTTCGCTCAGCTGCTGAGTCATTGGTGGAGGAGCTCAGTGTGCAAGGGCCAAGTGGTGGCTTTTACACTTGATGGACCAGCAATGCAACATTTAATAAACAAGATGTTAAAGTATATTTTCTGGATGGGGGAGGGGGGGATTGAGATTTCACCTTAAATATCTCATGTACTTTACGGTGTTTATGCAATGAAAACAAATTACCTTTTTTTCCTTCCAAAAGTAAATTTTCCAGTTGAAGTGAGGTCCTGCAGCATATTGCATGACAGTTGTTTGAGAGATATTACTGTTCAACTTTAAAGACCCAGTGTGTAGTCTTTAGCGCCATCTAGTGGTCAAAGAATAGCATTAGATGCACGCAGAAGCACACACACTATGGTGGCTCAGATAGACCACATTTCGCAAGCCTGCCACCAATGGGGTAGATGCCACGGACTTTCGACTTCTGGGTTCCACACATCAGCGTCGTTTCCAACATCGCACCCCCACCCCTGCGCCCCCCAAGGGCGTCTCAACTCTCTGAAAAACAGACACACTACACACTTGCACCCGTCGACAGGAACGCGCAGCAGAACGGCACGAACTGGGAAGCAGCCCACACGTCGCAAACATGAAACGGAAACAAAGCTGATGTGTCAAAACCAGGAAGTCGGAAGTCCCGCCTCTTCCGTGGCATATGCCCCATTCTTATTTTGTGTGAACGAGCAAACGTGCAAACGAGCATCTCGGCAAGCTACGGCAACTTGGCAGCCTTTGTGAAGCCCGGCAAGCGACGCCGAAAGACCGAGCAAACCGGAGTTCGCCGGAGCGGCTAACGGGAGTTAGTCGGAGCCATAGGCTGGAGTGGCTAATAAGAGCGGCTAGCGGGAGGAGCTAGTTAAAAAAAAAAAAAGAAGCTATTAAAAGCTTGCAAGAGCAAAGCAGAAAGTGACAAGCGACGAGCCCGAATCACGGGATTTAGTGACGACCACCTTCAGGCCCCAGCTGTGGAAGGTAAGCGGCACTTGACCCATTGGGTTGCAACTTAGCACCACCCGGGCTAAATACATTTGGGAAGTTGTCCTTTGGGCATTCGTAACAGGAAGATGGTGGTGAAATATGGCAGCTCTAGTAAGGTGAGACTACAGTCATGTAATATAATTAGTGATTACTAGACCTACGATTATATATATAAAAAAAATGATAATGCGTTAAAAAAAATTCTTACATACTATTGACTTAAGCAGAAATAATTATTTGTTCACCACTAGATGGCGCTAGGAATCACTGAATGTCCCCCTAAAAGTGGTGTCCCTGTATTCTAAATACGTATATAAATCGTCTACAAGTCAAATTAAAATATCACCAACACTCTATTAAGCTTAACCATCACCCTTGGGGAAGATTGGCTTCCTTGGGATGCGCTAACTGTGTGAGTTTAAGTTCACTAAGTTTGGAGTCCAGGTTTTAGTGCCTCACAAGTAGCTAAAGAAAGGAACTATAATAGAGTGGAGAAGAATAAGCGGTTCACAAAATGGATGGGATGGAAGTCTGCTGCTCATGGATGTATGTGTTCCAGGCATTGAACTCGCACCCCTAGTTTAATGCTTCACACGTCCTCTGTTACCTCCTCCTCTTTTTATTGACACCCGCAATAGAAACTTTGATCTCCATTTGTTTGTCAAGACTGCGCCAGATATAAAACGTGTTAAATGTATACGGTGAAGTGTCTAAATAATTCGAGAGTGTCCATAGACCACACGCTTGAATATCGACTGTACTGTATTTCTGTTCATGCGTTAAAAACGTTGGTCCGTATGTTTCCATGCATGTAAATGTGCGTGTACTGCACAAAGCCGCTATCAGCATGATTACACAGCTGTAGACGACACAATGAGCTCCATTCATTGACGACTACAGACTTCCGCTTTCATCTGGACAAGAGTTTGTGTATGCATGTATGTGTGTGTGTGTGTGTGTGTAATAGTCAATGAATAATCAGACATGTTCTGCCTTTAAATGTATTTTTAATCAATATTAAACATTCTTTCAGGCCTTTGTTTTGTCACCGGCACATTAAGAGCTAACTGAGCTGACCTTACCTTGTTGACCCTAATTACCGGAACGCGTGCTTTTGGAAGAGGGTCAAAGTCCCCCCCCCCCTTTCAGATCTACCCTCCCACTCACTTTGTTCACACTCAATGTCTCATTTTGTTACTTCTCTCTAAAGGTGCTTTCACTGGAAGAGCAGCTTTACAACACAGCAAAGTCTGTTGTGTTTGCTGACACAGTATTTTTGCTGAACTTGATCGCACAAGTTACTGTTACTTATCTATAAGCATAATCATTCATAACTATTGTTGTAGAATTACACCAAAACAAATCCAAACTGGTTTCGGCAAAACTTTGTGTAGCGATGGGGCACAGAAAACGTGGAATATCCATAAAAGGCTGGTGCAGTGCAGGCCAGTACAAATCGATTATAGTTGAATCTCTAAAGTTGTACAAAATCTGAACTTTTCCAAACAAAATGTTCCAAGGGGAAATAATTAGTTCTGGGGTCCAACTTTTTCCATCATAAATTCTTAAAGAATCACACAGGCATTGGTTTAAGTAACATTTGAACATGTATCACCTGTCACTCACACAAGTTTAAACATATTAACTCCTGTGAAATGAAAAATGATCATGGCAACAATTCACGTATAGATGATGCACAACAGCTGAAGTGGACTTGCACTTTTTAACTTTCAAGTGGAAGTGTAAAATGAAGTTAACCGTGTTAGTAACCCACTGACAGGACTGGAGTCTAATTGTATCACCAGGAAATGGAACTTCATGCTTTTTTTGTGTCTTGTTTAGTCAAGCAACTTAGATGCACATTAAGGATTAATCGGCCTTTGCAGGGTTTGCTACTCTACTCACTGCCTCTCTACTGACTCACCTTTTTTTTTATTACATATTTTGGAACAAATTTGCATAATGGTGTGGATTGAAGGATTACATTTCACTTTTCACAGACATCTTGCATATCCTGTGTGGTCTTGTCCAAGGGGTTAAAAAACAATGTACACTGATAGAGTCACAGAGTAAGGAATTGATTTTAGCTTTACAGTTTGCTTATTTTGGGGCCCAGTTTATGATTTGCTTTACTGCCATCTAGAGGATAGGAGTGGAACATTATGATGATTTTTTTTCTTTTCCGAGGCGGCCTTGGGCAACCGGATTGTGAGGCCATTAGGGTTACAAAAACAAAGAACAATCACTCTATCTGTTCTCATTTTAACATAGTGGTGAACTTTTGGTTAATTTTACTGTCATTACATAAATGGTCTTAATCATAGATTATCACTGATTGTCCTTCAGTTTGGCTGTGGTGGGACTGCCAGTAGTGTGTATTGTGTGGACAGAGAAAAGAGTGGAATGTAGCTTTGAGTCTTGCAGTGGTTGTTGGCCAGATCGTGTTGGATGCTGAAGAAGAACTTTATTCTGGCCCAAAAACAAAGACTCTACAATACCAACACATCTTGTAAATCCTTGAAACATACAAACTAGGAACAGGAATACATATTTAAAAACAAACAAAAATCCCCTGCAAAATGTGTCTTTTTATTTTATTTAAAAAAAAAAATCAACATTTTTGCTTGTTATGTTGCAGTCTAAACCATGTATTTATTTCACAATGAATCTCACTGTCATCATGGTTGTAATAACACCATGCACACATCTTCAGAGATCACAAGAAACAAGATCAACATGCACTTGCACAATAGCATGAAAGAGGAATATGTTTCATTGTGGACATGCATACAAATAATCATGCTGACTCAATTACAATTGCAGAAACCAAATAATACTAAAATAATGCATTCTTTCTACACAAATACATATTTCTTTCCTTCTAGCAGTTCTAACGTTACAAACAAGATCCCAGTGCGCTCTGCCACATCAATTCAGCCCCCAAATGTGAGTCATTATTCAATTAATGTTTTTGGAATAATGCCCTTCTAAAAGTTACTGGGAAATTTACACTGTTTCCATTTGTCCCTCATGGTGTATGATTACTAGTGTGCAAAATAAGAGTTTGTCTATTCCATGAGAAATAAATCAGACAAATGTCCACAGATTTACACTGTCCTGGTCCGTATATGCGATCAAAGGCATTCCTGAGCTGTGTTGTGTATCTAAAGCTTGTCCACTGGACAACTGCCACTGTATGTTCAGCCAGACGTTCTCAGGCATCCACGATGTTTCCTGGATCACAGCGAAGTCCATTCTCACACCGCCTAACACCCTCTCACACAGTCAAAACAGACCAGGAAGACAAACATTAGAGCTATTTCTATTCAAGCTATTGTGTGGTTACAAATCGACTGAAAGTATAGGCTTAGACGGCCCTGACGTGCGCTAAAGCATGTCCTTGAACGTCTAGCAACCCGAGATTAACCACTTTCTGTGGTCGATAAAACTGGTGAAACATAAACCATCCATTTTTTTTTTTTTTATAGTGCTTGTCCTCATTTGAATCGTGGGTGAGATGGAATCTGGTCCAGCTGACAACTGATAGCCGACCCAGCCACTCGCAGGGCAAATGCTGGAGCTCATGTTGTGTTAATGCAGGGTGTCAAACATACGGCCCGCGGGCCGGATCAGGTCCCCAAAGGGGTTTAATCCGGCCCGCGAGATGATTTTGTAAAATAAAATAAAAAGTCGGACCAATTAATCAACCGCCCACAATCAAAACATATCAATTTGTAATTTCACAAGCAATCATCAGATTAGCAATGCAACCTGTACAATGAATTGCCTTGGATGTTATTATTTTACACACAACCTAAAGTTACGGTTTGTTTAAAAACAAAATTAAAAAAAAAAAATCATAGACCGACATAAACGTGTTAAATACGACACATTCAATTACTGGTAACATAAACACATGGCAAGGATTAACGTCCTTATGACTTCATTAACTGCAGCACAGAATGCATTCTGGGAACCATATATATGCAAAACAGGTGTGGAACTCATACAGGCAATGTTTTGCCGCATTCCATTTGCATTTGTCTTATTTTTTGGAACAATATAATTACAGTTGAGCCCCGTAATTGGGGGCTGGCCCACAAATAGTGAAAATCTGCGTATAATTGACAGCAATTGTTTTTGAGTCATATAACATGATATAACCGATCCGGCCTACTTTGTAATATATTTTCCTCCATGCGGCCCCTGAGCTAATATGAGTTTCACACCCCTGTGTTAATGTGTCGCCGCTACCGCTACAATTCATTTGTGCAGTGTTGGAAATGCACTAAACTGATCAGACAATGTTTAATTCAGTACGTGATGTTATAAGCAAGAGTCCAAAACTTTATTTTTATTGATCTTGCACTGTACATTCATTGACTTGTCTTCTGAAAATGTTGATCCCTTCACTGTCACTTAAGCTTTTACCACTGATCATTTGGATCTGCTTAATTGCTTTAAAATGCTTACCACAAACAAATGCTTTTGTTTCCAAACATCTTCTTTAATTGCCTTTCATTTTGTATGCATGCTATTATTGTGTTGCTACATGTAAGTTTTTTTTCCCAGGTCCATATTGTCCTCCTCTTTAAAGGAACACAGATTGGGCCTTGTCCACCCCCCCCCCCCCCACACACACACACAATATTAAATCTGATTGGTTCCATTTATATTATATGATAATAACCAATGCCTGAAAAGCTTTTTAGTCTTTAGTCTGAATATTGTTTGATTATAATTGAATAAATTTATCTTGCTCTTACCTATTTTTAAAACAAAATATGTATTGCTTTTACGAAAGTCAAACACTTTAGTTCTGGAAACATTGGTCTCATTCTGCATGAACATCAATGGTGAGTGTGTGCTGTCAACACCGATGGCACAAACAAGGAGCAGATAATGGCTCAAGTGGGCATCTGTGTTACTAATTGCTAGAAAGAAAGTTAAAAGCCAAGTGGTACCAAACAGGACAATGTAGCTTTAGAAGAGGCCATGACACTAGAAGAGTACAGCCATTCTGAGGTTACGGCATGAATTTGAACCCCTGTCTCAACTAATGACTCAGGAGCAGGTCAAAGGTCAATGGATATGAACCCTTTAACACCCCACATCCACGAATGTGCGCTTGATGTCTAATGACTGTTCATATCTAGACTGAACAGCTCGGGGAGGAAGAAAATTAACTACGCACACAAAAAATACGCAGTTGTCTGTTGCGAACAATGAACATTTAAAATTACAACCATGTAAATGTTATCTTACAAATTTATCCTCTATTAATCTGCTGCTGATATATTTATAGTGAAATTTTCACATTTGGTTTCATTTTATGGCATTTTCTCAATTTACAATATGCAACCACGCTTGCTGCCACGCTAACCATCTTGGAGCGGGTTGTTGGGAATGTTCAAATGTCCAACCCAAGCCAGATGCTTTTGTTGGTGGGATCATTTTAGGTTGTTCTGAGGTCAATTTTTTTGTTTTCTTCTAGATGACTGAATATGTTGTCAAAACGTGGCATGCAGTACCAAGTGGGGAAAAACATGGTCAATGACGAGCCCATGCATCCCACAAACTTCTAGATGTTTTCATGAATTCCACAACCAAACAAATAGAACCCCCCCCCCCCCCACCCAAAAAAAAAAAAAAACAACAACATCAAATTAGCCTAACCTAGTCAATTTATTAGCCAAGTTGACAATCAAGTCAAATCAACTTCTAAAAATCAAGCATTGATGACATTTTGGTCTTTGTCTGTCTTTCAGTCTGATTGTGTGAATTACGTGAAGATCATCCACCACTATAACCGCACACACCTGTACGCCTGTGGAACCGGAGCCTTCCATCCCACTTGCGCCTTTGTGGAGGTGGGGCACAAGATGGAGGTGAATACATTCCATTTTCCGTCACACTTGTCCTTATGAAGCATTTAGGTGAGCTGGGGCCTTCGTCAGCTGACAGTCAACTGGCAGGCATATAGAGTATAGACAAACAATCATTTATACTTTTGGACGATTAATTAATTCATTCATTATGAAAAATAATAGCTACGCTTCAGGCTAGAGACCTGATCCTTCTTTTTTAACTAGAAATAGAAGTCTCGTATACGGATCATCAAGCATCAGTTACTAGTAGCAGCACAGAAGAAGAAAAATGTTACACATAAACAAAACAGACATACAGTAAAACATGACCTACTTTGTACATACAGTATTTACCACAAACGTATAAATAGCCACAATGAACAGTATGGTAAATAATATGTGACAAATATACATGAATAATAGGTAAAAAGCAAGCTGTTATATACTGTTATATAGAGTTATGAATGAAAAGCAAGGCAGCAAGAGTAAGATGAAGCAGTTTGGTGACAAATTGATCAAATCATGTACACTTTATATACTGTATATATTAAAATGTTTTAATGAATTTGATTGCATTACAAATGTGCAGTTTAATATACAATTTCCTTCAGTGTTCTAATTAAAAACATTGTGATTCCTCAAGATTATCTTACAGGATTAAATAATATACATACAATTGAACTCATTCACTGCCATTGACGGCTATAGACGTCAAAAATTCATTTGAACTATTTCTATTAGTTTCACATTTTTATAAGAGTATGAAAACCTATATATTTTTTTACTGTACACTTGGAACAGATATAAAATTTGTGATTAATCGTGAGTTAACTATTGAAGTCATTCAACTAAATACAATGAAAACATTTAATCGTCTGACGCTCCGAATTCTTGATAATCTTTTCTTTCTTTTTTTTTAAGTAGGGGCATCAGGCGAATCAAAATTTTAATTGTTATTAATCACATGACTTCACTAGTTAAGTCACGATTAATCACAGATTTTATATCTGTTCTAAATATACAATAAATAAATAAAATTCTAGGTTTTCATACTTTTGTTAACAAAAGTGGGAAAAAAGTATAACTAATAGAAATAATTCAAATGAATTTTGGACGTCTATAGCCGTCAATGGTAGTGAATATGTTTTTAAAAAAGTTACATAAATACTGTATACCGTAATCATATTTTAAGACCTATGAAACTCATCACAGCTACCTAATATAGTTGTATGCTGTTTGTCTTCAAGACTGTTTCCTTGTGTCCTCCCTTCCAGGACCATGTCTTCAAAATCAACCCTTCTAACATGGAAGACGGCAAAGGGAAGAGTCCATATGATCCTCGCCATAATGCTGCGTCTGTGCTCATTGGTAACTGGGACATTTTTCACTTTTGATTTTGAAGGCTTTTTCGTATCCTCAATCTGATACAAACGTAATAATGTGATAAACATGATCATGTGAATGAGAAAACAATATTGTGATAATGTGAATGAAAACAAAAGTCCCACAAAAGATGATACTACCCATTGTTGTGACAAAGAAATGTACATTTTGTTTCCAAGGTGATGAACTGTATGCAGGTGTAGCCACGGATTTAATGGGGCGAGACTTCACCATCTTTCGAAGTCTGGGGAGACGTCCTTCCATCCGCACAGAGCAGCATGACTCGCGTTGGCTCAATGGTGGGTTTTACCTCAAATTTGACCCTATTTGTGGGAAAACTAAAAAACATTGACTAACGTGTTTGCTCCTAATTTATTTGTTCACCAGAGCCCAAATTTGTGGGTTCCTTTTGGGTCCCAGAAAGTGAAAACCCTGATGATGATAAAGTGTTTTTCTTCTTCCGGGAGACGGCGGTGGAGGCTCAAGGCTTGGGAAAGTCGACTTACTCCCGCATTGGACAACTCTGCAGGGTAAAAGGTTTTTCTATGTTCAAATCTCTGCCGTCCAATGCAATTGGCTTCAGGACACTGGCAGGAATCCTTTTGTGGTGGCATAACAAGAAAAATACACAGCAACACGATTCACACCCAAAAAGGCTGAGGTCTAATTAATTCATGATGTCATAAGAGTTTGTTGAGCTATTTTCCCTGTAACTGTCTTTTGAATGTGTTTTCATTGAAACAGAATGACATGGGCGGTCAGAGAAGTTTGGTGAATAAGTGGACGACATTCCTCAAAACCCGGCTGATCTGCTCGGTACCGGGAGCCGATGGCAGCGACACTTACTTTGACGAGCTACGTGAGTGTGACTTAAACAATTTCTGTGCTTTATTCACAAACCATTGACAATGTAAAACATATTATTATCATTATTATTATTATTATTATTAATTAGCTTTAACGAAACCTCATTAGAAGCCCAGCCCACATCTCTACTAGTGTGAGTCGCAGATCTCTGCAGATTCTTCTTGGTAGGGGGAAAAAAACAACAACAACAACAATAATGGGCTTTTGTGAGTCAGAGGATATTTAGACACAAGACTTTGTGTCATAGTTTATGTGTTGTGATTTTCCCTCAGGTGTTTGGCATCAGTTCCAAACAGTGTTCCCTAGTGACATGACAAATATGAACACTGTTTTCAACCATCTGTGAAGTTTTTTCTTTAAAAGAGAGGCTGGTGAGGTTTTTCCGCTTGAACACAACTTTATCAATTACTTAATGTTCTTGCAGCTTAGTTTGTCCTGTATTGTAATTTCTCATCTGGACACGTGTATGCTTTCCATCTTAAGTGGGAATTTTTTTGTGAAAGCCCTTTGAGCCAAAGTACATAGAGAAAGGTCCCAAAAGGCATGTTTGCTTAATTTGATTTAGCAGAACTTGATCATTCCTGATCTTTCAAGTCCATCAAACACATTTGGGAATTTAGACCAAAAGAATTGAGTTGCCAATTGCGGTCTGTGAAAAGTGAATTACTGCATTTTATTCACATTTTTCAGCTATTCTACATCTGCAAGCCATGTGCCATGTGTTTCATGTACATAAAAACATGACAGAAAATGAAATAAAATTCTTGAACAATTGGGAAAGCAATGCAGAAATGAGCACTATTGGACTTGCTAAACGTATCATTATCATCAACACAAAGCAAGATAGCTTAAAAGCAGCGGCCATCTTAGCTGAGCAGCTGCAGAGTCATCTCTCAAACCGTATCTTTGGGCTAGAACGTCATCTTTCGTGTTGCTTTTTTTTCTCTCCCATTTTTCATGGAAGGAGGAGGAAGTTGAAAGCTTTGTGCTGCCCTAGGCCACATCACCTCGAAGAACAATGAGTCTCTTATCGATAGCACTGCAGTTTATGGCAGTGGAATCTGCTCACATTTGAAATGGCTTGTTACTTTTTAAGTAGTCTGGTTTTGTTTGGCAATTTGTATCTTTTACTTAAGATACTATTTTCAAACATGTATAGTACTTCATTAAACAATGTACAGGTCAGCTATTAGTTTATTTCACCTGTTGCCCTAAAGACCATTGGTCAATATTATTTTGAAAGGCTATGTGAGCTAAAGTATTTCAGGTAGCCGGGGTGAAGGTCATATTGTTCACACCCAGCCTGACAGGTGTGGCAATGTATGTTAACTCATTCACTGCCATTGACGGCTATAGATGTCAATTTCAATTAGTTTAGCATTTTTTCCCACTTTTGTTAACAAGAGTATGAAAACCTAGGAAAAAAAATATTCTACATTTAGAACAGATATATAAAATTAGTGATTAATTGTTAATTAGTGAAATCATGCGATTAATTACGGAAAAAAATTACGCCCCAAATTTTTACTAATCTTTTTTTTTAAAGAAAAAAAAGAGAAGATTGTTAAAAATTAGGGGCGTCAGGCGATTAAATTTTTTAATCATAAATAATCGATGACTTCACTAGTTAACTCTTGATTAATCACAAATTTTATATCTGTTCTAAATGTACACTAAAAAAAATCTAGGTTTACATGCTCTTGTTAACAAAAGTGGGAAAAAATTTGAAACTAATAGAAATAGTTCAAATGAATTTTTGACGTCTATAGCCGTCAATGGCAGTGAATGAGTTAACGGCGCAAAAATCCTCAGTCTGAGACCATATGGATTTGATTTGAATAGATAGATGGATGTCTTGGGGGGAAAGATCCTACTCAAATGTCTGTGGAAGTTAGTTAAGGCAGCCACAGGGCGTGTATCTTTCTCTTGACCCTTGACCCCGGAACCACCTTTTGAATAAGTGCGTGTCCATCCTCAGGCGATGTCTTCCTGCTGCAAACGAGGGACAGAAAGAATCCTCTGGTCTACACAGTCTTCTCCACTTCCAGGTCAGACTCCATTGATGGATGTTATTTGCGAGTGCGTGTGCGTGCACGCTGACGCATCTAACCCGCCTCTTCCTGTCACCCAGCAGCAGTGTATTTAAAGGCTCAGCTGTGTGTCTTTACTCCATGAATGACATCCGGAGGGCCTTCCTAGGGCCTTTTGCTCACAAAGAGGGGCCCAACTACCAGTGGGTCCCCTTCCAGGGAAAAGTGCCTTACCCCCGCCCAGGAATGGTATGTCAGTAAAATCTCATCAGTGGAACTGGGATCAATCTAGTTACTCTGCAAATGACCTTTAAAATGGTTAATTGTCATTGGGATTCACTTAAATGTATGTGCAACAAAATGTGGTTAACAGCTCTGTTTGAATAATATTAGCTAGTACAGGCCCTTCTGCCATCTAGTGAAAGAGCCATTAGAAGATGCAAATCCATGAACACTTTGCAGCAGCACTTTAGACTACATGATTTCATTCCACAATGGTTACAGTGCTTTTGTGTTGCTTGGCATGCAGAGTCAGCAGGATTGGTTCTGCAGCCTCTCAGCTTCCTTCCACACTTGAACAAATCTCCATTGTATGGCCATATTCAAATTGTATTTGACTTACAGTAATAACCTTCCGTCTCATAATGAGTCCACTGTGTTATACAATCAACTATTTATAGTTGGTAACTGGTGTTAGTCACTGATGGTGTAGTGTGTTACATTTGCCTGACTTTGGCACAGGCAGCGTGGGTTCATTTCCCACTCACTGATGGTGTGAATGTGATGGCGAATGGTTGTCTGTCTCTGGATGTGCCAGATGGATCGATGGATAGATTAATTTTATATATATATATATATATATGAACGGGTGGGTCCCACAACTGTGTGAAATCAGGATATATTGGCCCCACGATGTAACTAAAACAAGACCACACACACACTCATCTCATTTACATAATGCATTTCCTAGCCCCTTCCCCTAACCCCAACCATCAAAAATGATTGCCTACCCCTATATCTTACCCTAACCTTAACCATAACCCAATTCAAACCTAAACTCTAAGCAAAATAGCCCCACATGGACATGTGGGCCCCACAACTCTGTGAAATCCCAGAATGTTGGCCCCACTATGTAACAAAAACAAGACCACACACACACTTGTATAGTATTTATTTATTTATTTTTACTTCCAATAGTGTCCCAGCAAGACTTTTGGCAGCTTTGAGTCCACCAAAGGTTTCCCAGACGATGTGATTCAGTTTGCACGTCACCACCCTCTGATGTACAACCCGGTTTACCCCATGACCAGACGGCCGGTCTTCGTCAGAACTAATGTGGACTACAGCTTCACACAGGTCACTGTGGACAGAGTCAACGCTGCTGATGGACAGTATGATGTCATGTTTATTGGCACAGGTAAAATCAATGAGCTCGGACCTCTTCCCTATTCTGAAAAATACGTATTCAAATATTTTATTCTTGATTTAATCTTGGAATGTGCAATACAAAATTCATAACACAATTTCAGTAAAAAAAAAAAAAAAAAGAGTATGGTGGGTCCTTGTTTTACAAAGAAATTTCCAAAGTATTCTCAACTTTTGTCTGCATTGCATACATAAAATATCACGGGTCCAGATTTCAGATGTCATTGATTTGTTTGATGATCATGCTGAGGCTCCACATCAGATTTCATTCAAATTGCATGCGAAAGACACAATTTGGATCAAGATTCTACATTCAGTCAAATTGTTTGTGGATACTGTTCCAAATGTTGAGTATATATCTGTGATATACAGTATAAAGTAAAACTTTAATCAAGATAGCAGAATTAAAGTCAGATCATTATTATAATTGGTTATCATGCTGAAACTACACGTTTAATTCAAATGACATTGTTTTAAGTCAAACTACAAAAAACGATCAAGATTTCGATTCTGTGTTTTAGCATCTTAGTCAACATACGCTTTACTATCAAAGCTGCACACCCGAGTTTATCCAAATCAGCACAAATGCCCAATTTGTACGACAATAATACTAAGGATAAATATCTAAATATGGTCACCAACAAATTTAAGTTATGTGTGTGTTACACAAATGATCCAATCTAGATTACAGATTTGGATTTAAATTGTGAGCAAAAATTTGTCAATTTGTCCTTTGATCATATGCCAAAAAACTGGAGTAAATCTGCTAACATCTGAGTTGCATGGTAACTAATAATTTATATATTTTTTTTAAACTGAACATTTGTTAGAAAGAGAAAAAGCCCCCATCTGTTAGAATGTCTCCATTTATCTGTGTCTTCTTGTTTAGACAAAGGCACAGTTCTAAAGGTCATCAATGTGCCCAAGGAGAGTTGGAACAACATGGAAGAACTTCTGTTGGAAGAGCTGGAGGTCTTCAAAGTAAGTAAAAAATAATGACAGATAAACTATACGTTATTGTTAATTGTTCAACTTTTTAAAAAAGTAATTCCACTGATTTTTAAATGTCCTCTCTTCCTTAGGATGCGTCGTCTATCATTAACATGCAGATCTCCTCAAAACGGGTCAGTCCAATTAGGCCTCAGCGCCAAGCAAGAACCCCTAAAAGACGTCGTCGCTAATGCGTGTCTGTGCTCTGTCACCACAGCAACAACTGTACGTGGGCTCCAACACGGGCATCGTCCAGGTGCCTCTCCACCGATGCAGTGTGTACGGGAAAGCGTGTGCCGAGTGCTGCCTGGCCCGAGACCCTTACTGCGCCTGGGATGGGACATCATGCACTCGCTACCTTCCCAACACTAAGAGGTATTTTTTAAATTGACGGCCCAAAAAAATGAGCAACTGATTGCATATAGTGTCGTCTGTCGATATATATGTACAGTATTGTCTGTAGTATGTACAGTCTTAAAACTGAGTAAAAAATGACGAAATTTGGATAAAAAATTGAAGCGACTCAGTAACGGGTCAATTTGACCCAACCCTTTGGGTTGTTTGATAAAAAAACAACCCTACACTGGGTCAGATTGACCCAATTTTACGGGTTGGTCCAATTTTTGACACAGCAGTTAAGGGTTACTCTTATGTCTGTGTTCTTTTCAATCTGC
Source organism: Vanacampus margaritifer (assembly GCF_051991255.1). Taxonomy (NCBI): domain Eukaryota; kingdom Metazoa; phylum Chordata; class Actinopteri; order Syngnathiformes; family Syngnathidae; genus Vanacampus; species Vanacampus margaritifer. The sequence continues at coordinate 16,095,063 of NC_135432.1, forward strand.
TTAGTCAAAATAACCCAATTTTGATAAAAAAATTGGACTAACCCGCTACTTGGTTTGATCCAACTTTCTGGGGTCTTTTTTTTTTTTTTTTTTTCAAAACCAACCAATTTTTTTGTACAAAATAACTCCAAAAATGTGTTCTTTTGTAAAACACAACCCAAAGTTGGGTCAAACTGACCCAAATATCGGGTTCGGTCCAATTTTTAACCCAAATTGGGTTATTTTTGATCTAGCATTTTTTGTGTATTTAACATTTTTAATTATTTAAAGTTAAAATTTAAAAAGTTAAAAATATATATTTTTAAACGTATTAATTAAAAAAAATTGTTAATTTAAAAAATGTTAATTTAAAAATTAACTAATTAGGTTTTTTTATTCAAATAGTTAAAATTGTTTAGATTATTTTATTTATTTATTTTAATTATTGCATTGTGCAGTTTAAAAAGGTAATATTAAAGCTTTTTCAACATTATACTTGCTCCACCAATGCCCAGATGAGTACGAAGAGCCCTGACCATTTTACTATGACTGCATCTATCAGCTTTTATCTTTCTTTGTTGAGTGTGCGGACCCTGCACACTCTACAGTTTCTTTGGGTCGGGTCGGGTCGGAGTTTTCCTTACCTCATTTGAAGTTATGTCTTCTTTTGTTAACTGTCTCACTTTAAGATCGTGCATGTACTCGCACGCGCACCATGAATGAGCCTGACACAGATGCTGCAGTTACGCTTTGGGCCAGAGGTGGCAGTCACGAGTAAAAAAAAAAAAAAACTGCACAAAGATCTTTTAATGAATGAAAATGTGTTTTACAGGCGATTCCGTCGCCAGGATGTGAGGAACGGTGATCCCAACACTCTCTGCTCAGGAGGTAAACATTTACAGTAACCTAAATAATGCAACGATTTGTAGTTATCCCAATTTGTAAAGATCTATTCCGAGTCCACTAGTGGTCATATGACCTTCCTGTATTGTTCTCTCCTTTTCAGCCATTGACTATAACTCATTTTCCCCCTCTCCATCACGGGTAATCAAGTATTTTCTTTTCCCCCTTTGCTTTGCCCTGCAGACCACCACAAGCACCACATTGCCGAGAAGAAGCTATACGGAGTGGAAGGAAGCAGCACCTTCTTGGAGTGCATCCCCAAATCCCTTCAGGCCCGAGTCACGTGGACCTTTCAGAAACAACGAGACAAGCCACGAGAAGAGGTAAGAATGTCCCATTTGATCCAGTCAACATTCATGTTGTTGACTCCGTGTTTTTAATTGCTATTCCAATGTGCAATTATTTCCACGTCTGCGTCACACTCTTGAGGTTCGAATTGGCGCTGTCTGTGTGGAATTGTCTTCCTCATGCTTAGATGGGTTTTCTCTGTAAGCCTGTGCTTCCTCTCACATTCCTAAAACCGTGGCTTTAATATTAACACGTGCATGACATCTCATTCCAATTTAAAAAGGACATTGATACTGTCTGACCACTTGTAACATGTCCAAAAAAATGTCAGTTAATTCCTACCATACAAAAAGCAACAAGTCACTCCAATGTCCCAGAAAGTTTAAAGACACTGGCCAGATTTTTTTTTGATCTGTACTAGTGATGGACAAATGAAGCTTCATGAAGCACTTGTGATATTTTTGTCTCCTCTAGATGACAATCTTAGTTTGAAGATGCAGTGGAAATGTAATCAATTTCCATTGCACGATCCTTTATCTTTAAACCAAGAGCACCATCTAGAGGAGACAAAAAAGATCACAAGTGCTTCATGAAGCTTCATTTTCCCATCATTGGTCTGTGCCAAAAATGAAACATATCCAATGACTGGTGGGTTTCTGCTTACCTTCCTAAAGCATCTCAATCAAACTGATGGCTTAATTAAATCAATTTCATGAGACCGTGTCCCTCCTCCCTCTTGTAGGTGCGTCTGGATGATCGTATCCTGCAGACAGACAGAGGCCTTCTAATTCGCCGTGTCCTGAGGAGAGACATGGGTATTTACCAGTGTCACGCCATGGAGCACGGCTTCACCCAAACCCTGCTGGGCATCACTTTAGACGTCATCCAGTCCACGTCGTCTAACATGCCCTCAGAGGCCCCTTCCCGAGTGGAGCCTCGCAGCGGGGGAGGGCCGCTTGTGGCCAATCCCAAGCTTTGGTATCGGGACTTTATGCAACTGGTGGACCATCCAAACCTGAGCACAGTGGACCAGATTTGCGAACAAGTTTGGGCCCGCCGGAATCCTGCCGGCGACCTCATGGAAAAGAAGGTCCCCACTCCGGGGAGGGACTCGATGCCTCCTGGCCCCTCTGTGCGGCCCAATAATAAGAAGTGGAAGCATCTCCAGGAGCTGAGGAAGGGGAGGAACCGCCGGACCCACGACGGGAAGCAGAACCCTCGGGCACCACGGAGCGCGGGGCAGTAACCGCGATAAGAGGAACATGTGGAATTGGAAGAACTGATTCAAGTAGACTTTTAGAAAGGGACTCAGACAACACATAGACACGCACACATTCACACAAATACACGCACACACGGCGGCCCTCTATTGTGTATATTTATCTGTGGAGTTCCTTGCATGTGTTGAGTTTCATCCCACATTCATCCTGCACGATCCCATCACAATGTGCCATTTTGTAGTAGCAGCGAGCAGGTATGTAAGCCACGCCCATTTGATAGCTACTGTATGAATGGATATACACTCGTTTCTCAAAAATTTTACCACGGCGGAGAGCGGGCCACATCTTTGGTCTCTTACCTTGTGACAAACTACGTTATTTGCATTATGTAGACGATAGTGTGAACTCAATGCCACAAAAGGATCCTGGAAACCTTCGGGATGAACTCGCACCTTTCTTCACCCCTAAAGACTAAATGTGGTGTAGAGCGACGGTGGACATGACGGAGGTTCGGAGACACAACTGGAATATAATTCTACAACTGGGAACACACACGTGCATGCAGAAAGATGGACGACTTCATGTGATGTTTTTGTGAGACTCCTTCAGCATTTCCTTTTTTTTTTTTCTCATCACACTGCATAATTACGTTGGGGTTGCAGGGGGCAGAGTGTGGGCTTGTGGGGCACATAGAGGCACATTGCAGGCAAAATGAAACACATCGGTCATGTGTGTCATGATGTGTTACCAGATGAAACCACTGCAGAGTGAAAAACGGGCGGGAAAAACTACTGGCTTTTGAACGATGTAAGCAGACAGTTTGGTGTTTATACTACATGTAAAAGAGTGAATCAATGAAGGAGTATAAGGGCCACACAAGGAGCAAAAAATATTGTAATACAGTGGTGAGCTAGGAGTCAACAAGCCTGCCTCACATTTGAGAGGGGTTCGAATCTCTGCGCTTTATGTTTTAGTGTGCCTTGTGATTGGCTGGAAACCAGTCAGCTTGGATAGGGTTAGCATCACGACAAGGGCTATAGAAAATGGATGGATGCATGATTTTTATTTTTATTTTTTTTAAGTCATAATGGTTGTAATTATGTGAGAATAAAGAAAATCAATTCCTTCATTTTCTATAGAACTGGCTGTACCCTAAACTGGTCACTAGTTAATCACAAGGGCACATAAACAGACAAACAACCATTGACCCTCGGGGCTCTATTCTCATGACAAATCCGCTATGGCGCCAGCATAAATCAAATATGTGAGACTGGATGTTGATAACACTTGCGACTTAAATGTATCGTGTATCTCTCACCACCCATGATTGTCAAACCCTCTCCATGTCAGTGGGATGACTTTAAAAACTATAATAATGATTAAAAAGAATAATAATGCATTCACATGCATTCATAAATTCAAATTATGAAAAGCACACTATTAATTTCAATAATATACAAAAATGATGTTCCATCACATCAACATACATTTTTCAATATATAATTGTAGGTCTAGTAATCACTGCCTCACCTTACAAGAGCCTCACATGTTTTGCTGCCATTTTTCTGCTACGGATAACCGAAGGAGAAGAACTTCGCAAACGTACTAATTGGTGATAAGTTTGCGAACAGTAGTCTTTTTGAGGCACCGTAGTGCACGTGCTTCCAACTTCCAACTCTCTGCATTCTATCAGTTCGCCACTAGATGGCAAAACAATTATACACATTGCTACTTGAAAATTATAATTTTATGATAACAAAAAAATCATAATGTCCCAGGGGGGAAATGTTTTGCTATGCAGGGAAAAGACATGCACTGTAACAACAACAAAAAGATGTAAGATGAAAAAAAAAAAGATGTAATTTTACGACATGACAATATCCTTACAGTCCTCATAACGCTGCTTTATGTCCATTATGCTCATAATACCAACACCTTGCTCCAGGCTTCCCCAATCCTGGTCCTCGCGGGCCAGAGCCCTCCAGGTTTTAGACGTTTCCGTCCTCAAACGCACTTTATTCTAAAGATTAGGATCATTATCAGGTTTCTGCAGAGCTTGCTGGTGAGCTGAGGATAGGAATCAGGTGTGTTGGAGTACGGAAACATCTCAAACCTGCAGCGGAAGCCTGCCTTTATCCTTCAGTGTTTGCTCGTTTTGATGTGGCCCTTCTACTCCTTAAGTAGCAGCTGATTACGCTACCCGGACAAAAGTATTGGGACACATGGTTGTGACATCTTGGAGGTGAAAAATAAAGAACATATGGAGTTGTTTTTTTTTCTCGCAGCTAATAAAGCTCCCACTCTTCTGTTGGTGAAGACTAAGGTCAATGATGTTGAACAAAGATGAGGTTGTTCCTCCACACCAAACTAATCCATGCATGACCTTTCTTTGCATACGAGGGCACGGTCAGGCTAGAACAGAAAAAGTCTTTCCCACTAAGCTGGAAACGCAATTTTCCGAAATGGGAAGCATTAGAATTAATATTCAGGGGGAATTAGTGGTGTGTCTCAATAGGTTTTGTCTAAATAGTGTATAACTTATAATAGCATCATTGTGAACCTCACTCAATTTGATTTTAATTCAGTGTTTTGTTTTGTTTTGTTTTCCTCAAATGGAAAATGATACCCAAGATGACAACTCATGGTTGTGGGCTATAGTACATTATCTCCATTAACATTATTATTATTATATTTATGAGTGTGACTATAATTTTATTTTTATTCCAAGCGGTACTTCATGGCCTCTGTCTTTTACAGATGTTGTTATATGTTGTTTGTGATGAATAATTAAAAACAAAATGCAAATCAAACTTGAGATGTGTTTTTCTCTTTGGCATCTCCCTACCTTGGCAAACTGAATTGGGCACATGCATTACTTCCTTTGTTCCCAACCTCCTCGGTCCTCGATCTTTGCAATATTGCACCTGTTCACATTTTTCTGTAGCTCATCCAAGCCGCGAGATTGTCTGTCTGTGTACGGTGTACCAAATGTTATCCCACAGTGCCCTCTAGTGGCCACATAATTAAATAACTGACGTTCCTTACTACATGACTAATATCACACATTTGAAACGAAAATAAGATAAGCGGCCCACATTTTCCTTATTGCTTATCAAAAATGTCATTGCAAAAAAATATTATTGAGTTATGGCATATTCTTCTTCTTCTTCTCCTTTTGTTTTTCTTCTTTTTCTTCTTCTTGGAAAGTTGATGATGGGGCAGAAGTCCATCCCACGGTTCTATGCAAAAAGTTGATAAAGTCCAGACTCTTTATTGATTTTAGTTTTTACAAGAGAGCAGGAGATTTGGATAGTTTTTGTGAGATGTGGACTGTTAACGGGGCACTGTGCGGCGTGAACGAGGAGGCGCTATGTTTTAGTGATGTTCCTATGTAAAAAAAATATATATATTTTTTATCTATTTCTTTAATTGCTCTTGCCAAGCAGTGTGTTAAGAATAGAATGTAAATAAGTGCGGCAAATAAATGTCATTTTTCAAAATCAAATTTTCTTCTTCTTCTTCTTCTTCTTCTTCTTATTATTATTGTTATTATTATCATTATTATTATTATTATTATTATCATTATTATCATTATTATCATTATTATCATTATTATTATCATTTTATTGCTATTGTTGCTGTTGTTTTTATCCACAAACTACAACTAATCATCATCATGATACACTCTTGAAACTGCTCAGTCAAAAATAAACCAATATTGGTCAGAAATTGTACCGACCTGCTACTTGGGTCAATTTGATTCAACTTTCTGGGTTGGTTTTCTACAAAACACCATTTTTTTTGCATTAAAACAACAGCAGCAACAAAAATTGGGTCATATTGACAAAGTTGGATCAAATTGACCCAAGTAGTCGGTCTGTCCAATTTTTTTTTACCGATGTTCAGTTATTTTTGACCGAGTGTAGCTATTAATAAAAAATGTATATACATTATCATAATGATTTCAAATTAAACAATGCATTATTACAATTCATCCACATATGCATATCATTATTGATTTTATGTATTTATGTATTTATTTCGGTTAATAGGCTATACACACGGGCTCTGACCTTTTTGTGTGGAGTTTGCTCTTGAGTCTCCCAGTGCTTGCGGCAAATTGCTGCAACCAGGCACTGTGGTTTCTTTCCCAAACATAATTGCAGATTAGGTACAATGCACCTGTTTACCAGCTGAGGGAGCTATCATCCACAATATCACTTCTGACAAAACTATGGCTATTTGTTCAGCATTTGAAAAGGAACGCTTTTAAGTCGGACCATGTCTACTATGTCATGTTTGTGCCAATAAAAACACAATAGAACACGATTGCAATATATTATTTGCAATTTACAGTATTTTGGTTTGAAACTAGTTTATCTTCTTTTCTTGCTTACTTTCGGATTTGATTTCTACAGCACGCCATTTATGCAGAATATCCACTGGGGATGAAATCAATTAATTACATCCTCTGCTGGGAAAAATTCCAACAGCATGTGACCCTAGATTTGAACCCTAAAACGGACGTGCACCATTCTGCCCTTCAAAAGCCCTAATATGAAACCCTAGCTTTAGTTTGAAACCCTAATATGAAACCCTAGCTTTAGTTTGAATCCCTAATTTTGAAGCCTAGCACTTTTTCAAAACCCTTATTTGAAACCCTAGCCCTAGTTTAAAACCCTCATTTGAAACCCTAGCCCTAAATTGAAACCCTAATATGAAACCTTAACCCAAACCCTAACCCTAACCCTAGCCCTAGTTTGAAACCCTAATATAGCTTTAGTTTGAAACCCTAATTTTAAACCCTAGCACTACTTCAAAACCCTTATTTGAAACCCTATCCCTAGTCTATAACCCTAATTTGAAACCCTTGCCCTAATTTGAAACCCTTGCCCTAATTTGAAACCCTCATTTGAAACCCTAGCCCTAGTTTTAAACCCTTATTTTAAACCCTAGCCCTTGTTTAAAACCCTAATTTTAAACCTAAGCACTAGTTTAAAACCCTAATTTGAAACCCTAGCCCGAGTTTAAAACCCTAATTTCAACCCCTAGCCCTAGTTTTAAACCCTAACCTGAAACCCTAGTCCTAGTTTAAAACCCTAATTTTAAATTCTAGCACTAGTTTAAAACCCTAATTTCAAACCCTAGCCCTAGTTTAAAACCCTAATTTGAAACCCTAGCCCTAGTTTGAAACCCTAGCTTTAGTTTGAAACCCTAATTTTGAACCCTAGCACTACTTCAAAACCCTTATTTGAAATTCTAGCCTTAGTTTGAAACCCTAATTTGAAACCCTAGCCCTAGTTTGAAACCCTAGCCCTAGTTTTAAACCCTAATATGAAACTCTAATATGAAACCCTAACCCAAACCCAAGCCCTAGTTTGAAACCCTAATATCAAACCCTAGCTTTAGTTTGAAACCCTCATTTTGAACCCTAGCACTACTTCAAAACCCTTAATTGAAACCCTAGCCCTAGTCTATAAACGTAATTTGAAACCCTAGCCCTAGTTTGAAAAACTCATTTGAAACCCTAGCCCAAGTTTAAAACCCAACTTTTAAACCCTAGCCCTAGTTTAAAACCCTAATTTCAACCCCTAGCCCTAGTTTAAAACCATCATTTCAAACCCTTGACCTAGTTTAAAACCCCAATTTGAAACCCAAACCCTAGTTTAAAACCCGAATTTCAAACCCTAGCCCTAGTTTAAAACCCTAATATGAAACCCTAACCCTAACCCTAGCCCTAGATTGAAACCCTAATATGAAACCCTAGCTTTAGTTTGAAACCCTAATTTTGAACCAAAAAACTATTTCAAAACCCTTATTTGAAACCTTAGCCCTAGTTTAAAATCCTAATTTGAAACCCTAGTTCTAGTTTAAAACCCTAATTTTAAACCATAACTCTGGTTTAAAACCGTAATTTTAAACCCCAACAATAGTTTAAAACCCTAATTTAAAATCCTAGCCCGAGATTTAAAACCTAATTTGAAACCCTAACCCTAACCCTAGTTTGAAACCCTAATTTGAAACCCTAGCTCTAGTTTAAAACCCTATTTTCAAACCATAGCCCTAGTTTGAAACCCTAATTTGAAACCCTAGCCCTAGTTTGAAATCCTAATTTGAAACCCTAGTCCTAGTTTAAAACCCTAACCTGAAACCCAAGCCCTAGTTTAAAACCCTAATTTCAAACCCTAGCCCTAGTTTTAAACCCTAACTTGAAACCCTAGCCCTAGTTTGAAACCCTAAATTGAAAGCCTAACCCTAGTTTAAAACCCTAATTTGAAACCCTAGCCCTAGTTTAAAACCCTAACCTGAAACCCTAGTCCTAGTTTAAAACCCTAATTTGAAACCCTAGCCCTAGTTTAAAACCCTAATTTGAAACCCTAGTCCTTGTTTAAAACCCTAATTTCAAACCCTAGCCCTAGTTTTAAACCCTAATTTGAAACCCTTGTCCTAGTTTAAAACCCTAACCCGAAACCCTAGTCCTAGTTTAAAACCCTAACTTGAAACCCTTGCCCTAGTTTGAAACCCTAATTTTAAACCCTAGCCCTAGTTTAAAACCCTAATTTCAAACCCTAGCCATAGTTTAAAACCCTAATTTCAAATCCTAGCCCTAGTTTAAAACCCTAGTCCTTGTTTAAAACCCTTACCTGAAACCCTAGCCCTAGTTTAAAAACCTAATTTCAAACCCTAGCCCTAGTTTGAAACCCTAATTTTAAACCCTAGCCCTAGTTTGAAACCCTAATTTCAAACCCTAGCCCTAGTTTAAAACCCTTATTTCAAACCCTAGCTCTAGTTTGAAACCCTTATTTCAAACCCTAGCCCTAGTTTCAAACCTAATTTCAAACCCTAGCCCTAGTTTAAAACCCTAATTTCAAACCCTAGCCCTAGTTAAAAACCCTAATTTCAAATCCTAGCCCTAGTTTAAACCCTAATTTGAAACCCTAGTCCTTGTTTAAAACCCTTACCTGAAACCCTAATCCTAGTTTAAAAACATAATTTCAAACCCTAGCCCTAGTTTAAAACCCTAATTTGAAACCCTAGCCCTAGTTTGAAACCCTAGCTCTAGCAGAACTCTAAACGTAATACACATAAAAGCTAACATGCCACCAGACAAATCACATTTGGCAGCATGTGCAAGAATGTAGACTATCATAATCATCAACCTCCTTCATGGCTCAAAACAGTACTTGCTCTTCTCATACCTGAATGATGAACAGTAAACACCACAACATGAAAAACATGTTGCAGACATCACACAAGTGTACCATCTGGTTTTGTTGGAGCATCATTATTGAATCCCACTGGATCTTTTTTACTTATTTGCTCACCACCTGACAACAGTGGAAGACAACAAGCTTAATAGCCTCGGCCAAAGTGTGATTACATCACAAATGATCATCTCATGACTAAGCGAAGTCTTCACGTTTCATTTGAGATTGTTAAAGTGTGATTGATTACTCACCAGGCAAATGTCTTCCAAAATGCCTGCGGTAGTTTTATTAGGCTATTACTAATTAACAGAAAGACCTCGGGAAAAATGTCTTCAAAGGCATGTCAGTGTGCTTACACTGCTGCATTTATACCAAACTTGTCAGCATTTTGCCAGCAGTAGGTCTTGAACCTATCACCCTTTTGTGGTCCAAAGATGCAGAGATAACGGTACGACTGTTGCTTTATCAAAATGGTGAACGACAAATAATACACACAACTAATACAATATGGTGAACATTTGTTTACATTACGGTGCTTAAGGGGCAGCACAGTGGAACACTAACTGTGGTCAGCACCTGAGGTGGGCAGAGTAGCCCAAAAATTTACTCAAGTAGTACGTTACTTCAAAATAATATTACTCAAGTACTGAGTAACTGCTTGAACATGAAGTCTGATTTATTTAAAAAAACAAACAAAAACATAAAATTATGAGCAAATGCTGACATCTTCAAATCATAAAATAAAAAATAATTTGGGAGCTCGTTGTGTTCTAACTTCTGCCATGGTGGCAGCTTAACGACCCACTTAAAAGTTAATTGTTTGATTGACAGCTAATATGCGAAGATGAAGCTCCCTCCAAAAGCGAACGGTGGTGAGTTGGCTGGGGGGCTGGGGTCCAAAAGACTCAATTGATTCGTGGACGTCACTTCATGTCCACGGAAATGCTCCCACACAGTCGGTCAAGCGGTAAATATGGTAAATCTATGAATGGGGCGGCGGGTAATGACTGTAGTGAAGCCTAATATAGCGGAGTAAGAGTAGCGTTACTTCTGAACACATCTACTTAAGTAAAAGTAAAAAGTATTGTGTGGTAAAACTACTTTTAGAAGTAATCAAAAAAAAGTACTCAAGTAAATGTATTGGAGTAAATGTAATTTTAAGTTACTACCCACCTCTGGTTAGCACAAACTGCCTCGGAGAGATCTGGGTTCGACTCTGTCTGGAGTTTGGACGTGTTTGGATGGATGAAGTTTCTCAGTCTTGAAGTAAAGATACAAACCTGTTCAAAGTGAGTCATGTGCTAGTAGAATAAATTTTTGTGCACACAGTAGCTTCCACGTCGTTGGATATCTCGGCAGTCTTTGTAATGAATAATGCTTTGTAATAATGAGAATGCAATGAATGTCTGAAAGCTCGGGATGTCATAAAAGCTGTGACACTCAAAGAAGTGTGTCCTCATTTTGGTTTCCCGGAGGATGAGGGGATCCGAACATGTCGCATTAAAAATCAACTCTCCTTCGCTTCCCCTTGGCATTCCTAGATCTTAAACAGTTAAACATGAAACTCTGCACCTCTTAATTGATTTCCTCCCACAGCATTCAGTGTGTAGACTGAAACCAAAGCACAGTGGAACACAGCCTTACATGGGCAGTCTGGTCAGGAAAGCCTTATCTAAAGATATCTGTAGAAACAGTTCAGTCCGGTTTGTGGTAATTCACTGTAAGGACAGCAGCCTTGGGACATACCGCTTCATCATTTTGTTAATAAGTCAGGAGTTGGACAAAAGCCCTTAGTCGTCCCTGAATCATAATTCTTCATCTTATCAAGACACTTTGGACGATTTTATGCTTCCAATTTGGTGGGAACAGTCTATTAGAACTAGGCCGTTTTCAGTTCCAGCATCACTTCAGTGCCCCAGTGTACAAAGAAAGGTCCCTAGAGGCATGCTTTGATGAATGGATAAGGTGGAGACAATTGTTTTTGCTGTACTACTGCTACAGGTGTTTGACAATTATAAGCTCATTGCTACCTCAAAAGTGCTATTTGTGATGCTGCTTGATTCTGGATTTGGTCAAATCCAGCCCCTCACAAGGGTGGTGGGGGTTCTGGGGCCTCTCCCGGCTGGCTTCGGGCAGCAAACGGGGTAGGACACCATGAACTGGTTGCCAAAACAAAACTTATTACAGAGTCCAAATGATACCATCATAAAACCTTTATTTACTGTACAGGCAATGTTTTTAAGTTTAACATCAACATCATGTCATACAAGCGTAAACAGAAGTTTATCATCGTGTAAAAACAATCAAAACACTCTTTCAATATTCTCTTAACTTTTAGGAGGGTAATAAACTTGGTCAAATCTCATTTTTGAACATTAACTGTGACACAAATAGTAGCTAAACAGGCATTAGCAAGCTAGCTAGCAGCTAGCACAAGAGAATGTGTCAGTCAGTCAGTAATTCTGTCCGTCCGCTCGTCTGTCTGTCTGTCTGTCTATCTATCTATCTATCTATCTATCTATCTATCTATCTATCTATCTATCTATCTATCTCTGAGGTGCTTTTTGTTGTCTTTTTAATTAACTAAGAATTGTACAACTTATATGTCAGTTAAATTTCAAGGTACCATTGTATTTCTTGCATTTGGTATTAAATTGAGCACATCTTGTTTTTAATTGAGCAATAGTCACCGTTTCATAAATGTAGCTCATTTTAACTGCGTCACTTTAGCCATTAGCCTTGTCTCGCAAAAAAAAAAAAAAAACATACATTCTTCCAAAATGTTCATGTGAAGCTCATTGAACTAATCTCACTAATAACAGCACAGATAATACAAACAGGATAGCTTACATTTAAAATACAGTAAAACTATGGTTGAATCAAAATCATTGCTCATTTTTGACAGATAGTAAAACATCAAGTGAAAATGGGCTAAAAGTGAAGCAAAATGTGCAATTTACTTTTTGTATTTAAAAAAAAAAAGTGAAAATGGTAGATGATGTCAAGATTATTGTTTTTTTTACTCTAATACCACAAGATCTGACAGTTTACAGTCACTTTTTGAACATACACAAATACTGATGAATATAAATGCTAGTAGTTCTTACAACAATATGCCGATAATATTCATTCTTAAAACATGTTTTACATCATATCAAATCTCAGTTGGCTCATACTTCTACCAAACAATTAGGGACAACAAATGTGTAGTGGTTGCCTTCCATTATATACACAATATCATTAGTTTCAGCAACTTTCAATTTCCACAAGACCATCATATTTATTTGATATCATTTATTATTATTTTCATATTAGATTGTATGTTTTGTTTTGTTAACTCTATAGTCAAGTGTGTATTTTTCACAGATATGACTGTGCATTTTCTCTCTTCACCATGCAACCCCCCCAGGCTACGGATTGGCTAAAAAGCCTTACCAACAGTCATTTTCTTTTTTTTAAAATTAGTGTAGATAGATATTTTTGAAAACCTGTACAAATAATCAAACAAACAAAAAACTACTACTAATTCGATTCATATAAAAACGACAAAAGCTTCAAAAGCTCCACTGGGGTAAGACTTTAATAAAAGGAGGGCGAAAACAAACAAGTTATCTTAACAAACCAGATGTCTAAATTGTTTGTTTAGGTGCATCAGGTATAATTTAACAACTAGCACACAATTATGACATACTTGCAGCTGAATTTTTTTTTGCAGTTAAACTAGTTTCAAAACATCACATTTTAACTTTCACCATCCTCCCGACAAGCAGCCTCTTTTTTTTCCCCTAAAGGAGCAATATTTGCAGAGAAAACACCTTAATTGGAGTCTAATAGTCAGCCTCCCCATCCCTAGACAAGAAAAATAAACACTGCATGTCAAACGTGCTTTAGTGTTCTTGTACCACGGAGAAAACAGCCTGCGCTTTAAAATGAAGAATTGTGTGAATGACAGAAATTTCAACTAAAACATGCTTATATTATTATTTCACTATTTCCACTTGAAGTCTTTCAGTTGTACAATAAAATCTTCCATCTCTCAAGGAGTGAGATGGCTTCCAGATTGGAGCATTTGTCCATAAATACACAATGACACGTACGTAAGCTGTAACTATTGCAATGAAAGGGTAGGGCGCTACACTTGACATTTCTGATGATGTCATGTCTACTTGTCCATAAGAAAAACAACACATCGAAATGTTTCTGTTTAAAAAAAACAAAAAAAAAACACACACACACACACACACACATTCTGGGAACCGTTTCAACACATTAGACCAAATGATCAATTAATGGATTATTATGACAATGTTGACAATAATAATAATAATAATAACATTCCACAACTGACATTTTAAGAGTTAGTTTAATCCATGGATATAAAAGTAATTAATGGAAAGTAAACCAATGAAGACTAACTCATTCAGTGCCATTGACGCCTAATTTTTAATCATCTTTTGTTGTTTTTTTTTAATTGTGAGTTAACGAATGAAGTTATGCCATTACTTACAACTAATTTTAATCACCTGACGCCCTTAATTTTCAATTTTACAAAAGAAAAGATTTTTAAAACGATTATTAAAAATTAGGGGCGTCAAGCGATTAGAATTTGTAATGGTAATTAATCGCATGACTTTAATAGCTCACGATTAATCACACATTTTATATCTGTTCTAAATATACAATAAAAAAATTCTAGGTTTTCATACTCTTGTTAACAAAAGTGCAAAAAAAATGTTAAACTAATAGAAATAGTTCTAATGAATTTTTTGACGTCTATAGCCGTCAATGGTAATGAATGAGTTAATATTTATGATTTGTAATTGATTGGTTTTGGATACTTTTGGATGATGTCACATTGTATTGTACACTTGCGTACCAAACTGAAATAAATAACATGGGATGCTTGGTGGTAACAAGCACAAATCGGCCAATATGAAATTAATCACTTTTAGTATAAGTAAAAGATTAGTGAAGAATGATTTCAACTGGAATTGAATGGAAAGTTCAGTGCTCAGCAGTGAAAACAAAGCAATGTGCTCATAATCTGTTGAAACATCAACATGTCGTTTTGATGTAGCTTTCAGTATTAGCTAGTAGAGCTCATGATGTCAGTGGTTTGGGTTCAAGTGGTTAAAGATGGTGCTGAAGTTAAACAGAACTGGACTGGAAAGTGAAGTAACAATGCAAGGGCTTGGCCTATAAATAAAGTGGAACAGTCCAATGTTACCAACCTACTGTATATGTTGACATACATTATCTGTACAGTATATATTGTCCACTTAAGACTCATGAATATGATGTGCACTGTTGAAACGGGTCTTGGTCAATTAACCAACGGCACGTACTGTATAGTATACAAAAAAAAAGGTTTTGTCCATCACTGACTTCTGATGCGTGCTAAATTTTAAGTCCTTCCTTACAGACATCATGCAAGTGTATTTGAAACAGTGCCTCCATTTCATCATGTTGGGGCCAGGTCCAGAGTCCAGAGTCCAGACAACCACCCTAACATTTTTTTGGGGGGGGATAATCCCAACCGAGCATCCACCAATCTACCATTAACTTTCTCACAAATCCAGCTCCAGCTATGCTGGTCCTACTGTCCCCATTTGTCTTCATTTTCTCTTTTAGTTCCCCACAAGTTTCCTCCATCACTTCTGACGAGCGCGTAGGTCCCGCGGAGTCCGGTTCCGCTCACCAGAACTCTTGGTGCGGGCCTTCCTGGCGCTCTCCTGGGCCTGCCGATACTTCTCCACCATGCTCTTGTGCTTCCTCCTCAGCTTCTCGTTACACCACATCCTCTCGCAGTACTCCTCCACGTGGGGCAGGTTGGACGGGCCGACGGTCTGCATGATATCCTTGAACCACATACGTGACTGGCTGATGGGACTCAACCTGTTGTGTGAGCTGCAAGGCATCCAGTTCCTGTATCCTCCGGCCGATCTGTCTTTAAGTATGTCCGAAAGGCCGGTGTTGTCCCCTGCCATCAACTCGTCCAAGGTGTCGCCCTGGAGGACTTCAAGGGTAAGTCGGGCCAGGGTTTGGGTGAAGCCGTGCTCTCTGGAGCGGCAGATGTAGATGCCGGCATCTTGGTTGAGGAGGTGACGGAAGAGGAGGCCCTGCTCTGTCAACATCACCCGGTCGTCCATCTTGACCTGAGAATGGAGGAGAGGTTTTGATATTGTCAGTCAGGGTGTGTATTCTTCCACTGTTCTATCTGGACGTTGCAATTCTGTATCCTCATTGGCTGACTTTTTAGTCTTGACAATCATTGGCTGTTCACAGAACATTTTTCTGATGATAACAACAGATGAGCTTTCTCAGCTAGAATCTGCCATTAAATTGGTCAGTGTTTATATTCCTTTATTCTCACACTCTCCATACCTCAACACCAAGTCATTCTTGTGGTCTATTCATTCGTACCTCATTCTTCTCTCTTGTATGTCCCCCTAGCTCGTATTCCATACTTTAGGTCCTACGACCGTCCGGTGGTGCCAACACAAATACAGCAGCCTTGTCAGCGGCCCAGTGTTTATTTACGGGGAAACTGAGAGGGGTGCTAATGCCTCAAACGGCTGACTGAGGCGCTCGCTTTTGAATGATCGTTGTGGGCGTGGCCATATCATGTTCTAAGCACTGCCGCCGCCATTACGGTGATTTTAACTCTTCATGGCATGTGGTCAATAGTCTCAAACAAGACATTGTTTATTAAAAGAGAATTCTGCTTTCAAATATAATTGCTCAATTTCACCCATGTGTCAAGGCAAGCACGTGGCGACGTTGTACACCCATCTCAGATTTAAAGGCAAGCACTTGCCAGAAATTACACGGCACCCCGAATCTCAGCACCCCTTTGCACCTCTTCCTTCCTGCCATCATATGATATTAACTCGAATGCCACTTAGTCAAGGGCTGACATTTATTTTCCTATCAAAGTAGGTCAAAATGTTGTGTATTAGCGTCTTGGGGCTGCAATATATAAAAGGCCAATATATCCAAGCAGACGCCTGAAAAAAAAAAATTTAATGAAGAGATTCAAAAACAATGCTAAATTCAGAAAGAGGAATTGTTTGCGGTTTATAGCAAGAATGACCGCATATTTAATTTTCTCTGTATACCGATGGCTAGACTGTCAACAGCACGCCGTAATGCTCAGGTTTAATATGTTAACAGGACAGTCCTGATTGTACATGTACAACATTTGAACCCACCTCTTCCTTGCGGTCGTCACGCTGGACCAACCAGATGACAGAAGCTTGTGGGGAGCGGGGAACACATTCCAGAAAAGTGCTGTTGTTCTCAGCGCCGTACACCACCCGGTCCTCCATATCCTCCAGGTCCTCTGATTCCAGGCATAAACATTGGACATTTTGTTAAAGGAAGGAAAATAGGCAGTGTGTGTGTGAATGTGTGGTCGTATTTAGCAATAACAAACATGCTGCTGTAGCCCACTAGTCCGTATTTTGTACATGCTTTTCAGATTAAAAAGTTCCCAGCAGTTTTAACACTGTAAACTCAAACGTTCAAAATAATCAAATAGATTAAGTACACAGTACTCAAAGTTTATAAAAACCTTTAAAAAAAAATTAAGTTGGAGTAACTTTGTACGCTTTTATGGGTAACTTTTACAAATAATTTTGGATTAAATTGAACTATACTAGTTCTTGGGTATGGATAACCTAAAAACTGTTATTTCGTGATGAAAATCTTGTTTCTATTATTTCAAAAAAGGTCATATTTACAAATAAATTTAATTAAATTCAAATTAAAACCAAATTTTGTGTATGTGATGCAATATTTTATGTTTTGTTTTATATCTTGTGTATATGTTATGATAATTTATTTTACTTGTTAATTTGTAATTTCATTTTAGTCTTATTTTACTGTCCAGTTTACATTGTAAATGACAACCTGTTCTCAGTTTCCTTACCTGGTTAAAATAAATTAATAATAATTTATGTTAGATTATAAAAACATGCTCATATCAGGCGGCATGGTGGCTCCAAGTGCAGAGGTTGTGAGAACGAATCTGACCCTCCGGCCTTACTGGGGGGAGGTTGCATGTTTTCCACGTTCCTGCGCGGGTTTTCTCCGCGTACTCCAGTTTCCTCCCACATTCCGAAAAATATGCATGGTAGGTTAATTGAACACTCTTAATTGTCCCCAGGTTGTTCGTTTGTGTGTACCCTGCGATTGGCTGGCAACCAGTTGAGGGTGTACCCTGCCTACTTCCTGAAGATAGCTGGGATGGGCTCCAGCATTCCCACAACCTTCATGAGGATACATGGTTTGGACTTCTGTTAACTTAATCCAGTAGTTTTAAAACTAACATTGATAAATTAGTAACTGAGAATAATTGAGTTGCTGTAATCCCTTTATTTTAATTTTTTTAGTCCTGCTAATTTATTCGTGTTAACAGTGTGTACCCTATCTCACAAAAGTGAGTGCATACCTCACATTTTTGTAAATATCTTATTTTTTCCATGTCACTATAGCCAAAGTCACATTTACCACTAAAATTCTGGTCCAGACATTGCAGCACCGGGTTCCCGTGCCTTATGTCCTGCCTTCGGAAGCGACATTTACTGTTGGGGATGTAGCGAGCGCAGGACGAGCCATCCCAGGCGCAGTAAGGGTCTCGGGCCAGGCAGCACTCGGCGCAAGCCTTCCCGTAGGTCTCGCAGCGATGAAGCTTCACTTGAGCCACGCCGGCCGGGGAGCCCACAAACAGGGCTTGCTGATGAACAGAGGAAGGGATCGACAATGTCAGCATCGGGCCCCGTAATTGGGCTGTTTGTTTGAGATTTCTTGGATGATTTTATACACTAAGTATAAAGTGCATCGGATTATAAGGCGCACATTCAACGAATGCCCTATTGAAAAACGTTTTTCATATATATGGCGCACCGCATTATAAGGCGCATAGAATAGAAGGATACTAGCGGCTGGGGTAGCGTTAAGCATCCACTATATGGCGCTTACTTACCAATATTGATCCACATATAAAGCGCATCGGATTATAAAGGCTATAAAATGAAAGGATTTTAGGTGTGCCTTATAGTGCGGAAAATACGGTAGTTGCCATATTTATTGCGTCACCAAGAAAGATTTTATTTATTTATTATTACAATTATATTTTTATTTTATTAAATAAATTGTATTATAATATTATTTATTATTTTATTTATTATTTTATTAAGAGACGGCAGAAGAGTTGGTGAGCATAAAATAATGAACTGTTTTGAACTTTGGCTTTTTGCAGCACTTATTCCAGACAGATCATCCACAACAAAAATAGTTAAGAGAAAAATAAAATCATGTGCAATCAACAGCTAACGTATTTATATAACTTATTTAGTTATTAAAGGCTTTATGTTAAGGACGTTTTGACCTTGGAATGGATTAGTTCTGAAATCGAACCTGAGAGGTTTCCGAATAAATTAGAAGTTGAGGAGACTTGATGAAACACAGATGTGAACTTACTCTTTTGACTGATATATCCATTGATGTAATTGAGGTTGGCACCTGCAATGATGACGGTAAAGAATGCTTAAGAAACAATGTGGCATTTTGGGAGGATAATAACGGGACTAAATTGAAATCAAACACACTTTAAAAACTTGCAGCTCTTCCAATGTGACTTCTTCCATTTCCAGGCTGTTTCCTCCGTGAAGAGCGATGACCTTCAAGACCGTACCAACATCTTAAAGAGAAGCAAACGCATCATTCAAGTTCTGGATCTCATTTTGCTCTGGTCCAATGTCTTCATTCAATAAAAAGATGAATGGCCAGCTGGAAAAGAGCAAACACGTTAATTTACCCGTGCTGATGAACATGACGTCATACTGCCCGTCCTCTGCCTCAACGCGGTCCACCACGATTTGTTTGAGCCTGTAAGGAACGTTGGCCTTGGCGAGCACGGGTTGGCGTAATGCGGGCTGTACCGGTCGCCACATCAGAGGGTGGCTGCGGGCAAACTGGAGCACGTGGTCGGGGAAGTCTTTGGTGCTGCCAAACTCCCTGCCGGGCTGGTTGGTGATTTTACTGGGACACTGAACAAACACGAGAGAGGCAAGAATACCGCAATGATTGGAACCAGCTCAGGTCCTTACAGTGTGGTCCATTTGCAGTGCTTTAGAAAATCTTATGACAGCATGTGGCCTTTTGATTGAAAGGCAATCAGTCCAGGGTGTACAGTAGTTTTCCTTTTTCCTGAAGTCAGCTGGGATAGGCTCTAGCTACCCTTGACCCAGTATAGAAAATGGCTTGGTAGGTGGATGGATGCATTCACTATCAAAAATGATTGTGTTCAAACTGTTTTTTAAAACCAAAATATGTCAGCAAAAATAAGGGTCTTTTTTTTTAATGAGTCATTGCCTGCCAGAAATGCTGTCTTCTCCTCTGTTAGATTTTTTTATCCTGAAAGATTTCGGTTTGAGGCTGAGGCTGAGGCACGTCCATCATATCTCCTTATTCGGCTGTCAAAAGCCAGCAGGGATGAAAAGCAGACGGCCCACATTCCGGTTTGTTTTCATTCCAGAAAACTTTGATTAACTCGCCGTGTTTATCTTGGATGTATCTCAATGCATTCTGAACATGTTCCGGTGCACAGACAACTTTGATTCAACAAGGCCTTCGCATTAAACTTCATTATTATCCAATTTTGTCAAACGTAACAGTCTGTCATGGCTAATAATTCTAGAGCAGTTTTAATAACTATTAATCTTACTTGTACTTACTTATCAAGATATATAAACATCACTACTTTTTTTTTTTTTTTTTAGTGTCTTGATGTCTGACTGCGCTGACATTTATTAAAGTGTATAATGTTGGCATTTGGCCTTTCATCCACAAACTCCACCAGTGAAAGACTTTTGCATGTTTATACAAACAAACAAAGATACGCGACTTGTCGTAATGGAATTATGTCATAATATGCATCTCATTTATAGTCTTATTTTTCTGGATCGTTTATTTTTATTTTTATTTTTAAACATCATATTCAAGGGTTATAGGTCTAGCTCCACTTCACTATAACACCTTTATGTGATTTATCTTTTTTACCAGGGTCGGACTGGGACTCATTTTCAGCCCTGGAGAGCTCAGACCGGCCCACTTTAATTCACATTTTAATGAACATACACAATTTTACACTTTTGTGTATCAATGTAAAATAGACAAGCCTTCTCTCCAACTATATTCATATTGCATTTGATCAAAAATGTAATTCACGAAAGAACGCTCTTACAGGAGCACGGTCTTTGTTTATTTGAACAAGTATGTGAACATAAAATGGGCAAAAAAATTGACAAAATTAAACCAATAAGCAAATGTACATTAAATGGGATAAGACATTTTACACTTCACAAGACACATTTACCAAATGAAGTTAAACCAGCAAGATTAAGGCAGCCAACACTGTACTTCCTGTTAGTACTCTTATTTTGAAATGTGTTCACACCACTTCTGGTGCACACTACTGAGCTGACTGACGCTAACTTGAAGAGAGCAACGGTAATCATAGGAGGCTTTCCCATCATGCTTGTCGCTGTTACTAGTAACACTTGTGATTGTGTTTTGCCTCTTTTATGCGTTATTTTTGTACAGACAAGGTAGTAGGCAGTCAGTCAGTACTATATTTAATATAACGACCTGTAAGGGTAATTGGAGTTGCAGTAGATTGGCAATGAGATTGGCAACATAAGATGACATGGATACTCTTTATTTGTGGGCTGATTATGTGTGAGGGTTTCTGCCTGCCAATTCGCGGCCCAAAATATAGGCTGGCCCACCGGGAATTGTCCCGGCTCACCAAATGGCCCAGTCAGGGCCTGTTTTCTACCATTTGAGCTTGGTATTTTGCCTTAAATAAGCTTATTTTAAATAATTCCCTCATTAATTTTGTACCGCTTAACGTGTTAAAGGTCACTGGTGAGCTGACCCAACTGATTTTGAGAGTGGGACAAGGTACACACTGGACTTTTCATTAGTAAATCACAAGTTACCTACAGACGGAATTTTTTTTTAAATCACATTCACACCTGTGAACAATTTAGAGTCTTCAATGAACCAACCATGCTTTTTTTGTGTGGGACACATGACGGGGAGAGGTTTCAAATACAGAATCTTGTTGCTGGGAAGCGCCATCATGCTGTCACTAATAAATAATTCTCTTTTAGTGTGGCAAATGTGTAATAGCCTTATTTTAAAAAAAAACAACAACAACTCTGCTGTCACACAATCAACAATCTGATTATGGGATGCTTTGCCGCTGTGTAAAACCACAAACAATTGTGACTGAAATGATAGGAATTTTGTGTAAAACAGATCATCTGTGTTGCTCCTCACTCCTTGGTCCTTAGACACTTTGTTTGCCTGCAAAGCGAATACACTGGCGTATCTGCAACTATGTCATATAATATATCAATCAGTTCCGACTGACTGCAAATGAGGTGTCATGTGATTGTGAGTAGTTGTGTTTATGTGTTGGAATTGAAATGACAGCGATGTGGTTGAAAGGCCCTGGAGCACACACAATGATCACAGCTGCACGATGTAAGTTTACTTTACCCATATCAAACCTTTCTACACCTCATTTGCAATGTTGCATAACCACCCGCCACCCACTCTGCACTTCTCCACAGTGGCACAGATCGAGTGGCCCTTATACAAATGTAATGCTTACACAAGAGCTAACTTTTACATGTCAACTGCTAAATGTGTTGGGGGCACAATGCCAGTAAATGTGCGGAATGAAAATGGTTATTATACTGATGATTCAATAGTTATTTTTTTACACTCAAAGTAATGAGAAAGTAATGAGCGATTGCTTTTTGTGTTTATATTCTGTTGTGTAAGTAGGACATCCATGTGCTCAAGTGGGTCGAGAAAAAAACATTTAAGCAATTAAAACATCACCTACAGAGCAAATTTGGCACGTTTTGTAATCATGTTTATTCCAAAAATGGGACTGAGTTACTTACCACTCCCGGTCTGGGGTAAGGGACCCTGCCTTCGTAGGCACCCCACTGGTAATCTGGACCCTCTTTATGAGCAAATGGCCCGTTAAATGCCTCTCTGATGTCAGCCATGCGATAAACACATACCGCAAAACCCTGGAATACATTACTGGCGAGGAGAGAGAGAGAAAAAAATCCTCTTAAAGTACAGTAGAAAGCAGAAACTTGAAAATGTATTGTGTGAGAGTGATGGAAATGTCAAGGAAATCAATGTCAAAATCAAAATGTTTAGAACATTTCATGTAATGTACCTGATTGTGCTAAAGATTGCATAAATATCTGGATTCCTCTCATCCTTGGTCCTCAGCAAGAAAACATCCTCTGTTTAGGTCAAAAGAAAAGTGTAAATTAAGGATGGATTGAAGCTCGTGCAGTCGGTCAATTGGTAAGTAAGGTGTGACTGACCCAGTTGGTTGAAGTGCGTATCAATACCATGAGGTCCCGGGACAGAACAAACCAGTCTGGCTTTGATGAAGGTGCTCCACTTATTCACCAGCACCCTCTGGCCTCCAACATCATTCTGCCATCAACAAAAAAGCAGACACAGAATCTATGAAATAATCAAACGCAATTGAATTTGAGAAGCTCCAACAATTTCACATGGGTGAGAAAAGACTCAACGAACCCTTAACAAGACTCAACTAGTCAAGTTTAGAGAGGGAGTATCATTACCACAGTGGCCGAGGAATTTCCAGTTGTTCTGTAACAAGGCATGTACAGACATGCAATGATCACCACTGTGCGGGAAAATCTGCATGTCCTTTGATCTATATTTAAACCAAAAGCACCATCTACAGGAGTGAATAAATAAATAAATCGCAAGTGCTTCGTGAAGCTTCATTTTCCCATCACTAACTTTTGAGAGAAAGATCACACAAGAAGAAATACACATTTGGAGTCTGATCAAGTCAGCTGGACTCGAAGGTTAAATAGTTCTTCTTGCCCAGTCTCCAAGGTATTGCTAACACTGTGTGTGCATATTTTCATTTGTTTTCCAGTTTGCGTACCTACATATTTGTGTGCGCTGCATGTAGCGTGAACGAATGTAAAAGATCCCGCAGAGCGTATGGTGATTGTGGATGTGAAATGTGACAGCTGTGTGTGCTTTGGAAGGAGAACGACTTCATTTTGTTGTAAATGTTTTAAAGGTTTTTATTTCCCTTTAGGGAAATGTCAACATTTGAAAGCTCACAAGAGAGTTTGGTTTTCTGGCCCTATAACCAATTGCTCTCTCTAGAGTTCTCTTGATCATCATGTGTCTGTTTCTATGCATGAGCGTGACACTACACTGTATATCACAAGGGAGGTTTTGGCTAACATTCGAAATTTGAGGCCCGACGGGGATCAACCAGGAAATAAGAAAGCCCAAAAAAGTGATCCTGGCTTCGAGTTCACAATTCAAAAATCACTTCCCTTGCAGATGTTTTGTTCCTAAGGGCTAGATTAGGCTGTGTACACCTGACCACCGGGTCTTCGTTACTTTACCCTAAACACACAAGGCAGATGGTTTGGTTCAAAGAAATTATGTGGGAAAGAGACACACACACACTTCTGACTGTTTAGTTGTTGTTTCTTAAATCAAAACATCTGCAAGCTACTTATTTTTAAGGGTAATGATATAATATGAGTTGGAAATGACATTTCAAGGCACAGTCAATGATCCATAGCGTCATTTAGTGGTGAACTCAGGTTTTTTTTTTGAGTACTAAATTCAGAGGCGGCCACCTCCACTTTTTTTTGCGCCAGCTCCAGCCTAAGTGACTGATAATGAATGAATACTTAAACATGACAATAGTCATATTTTTATTGAAAAATTATTATTATTATTATTGAAACATGGAATTATTATATGTTGCCTGTAAAAAATGAAAGTGAATTTACATAATAACTGCGCGTCATGGCGCATGGTCAGGATTAGGGATGTTCGATACCACTTTTTTCCCAATCAATACGAAACTCTTGAGTAATCACTGCTACTGATACCAAATACCGATACCACTAGTAAATAAAATTCCCCACGCATAAATGACAGATAAATTTAAAGAAAGACCTATATATTCCAATATATTATTTTTTTCATAAAATTCTATGACGTTAATGGCAACTTTTTATTCATATAATTTCTAATTTCTTGTCCCTGATCGTAAAAACGGCCGCAGGAGGGTGGCCGATAATGGTATCGGTCACCGCTGCGAGTACCGATACCTTAGAATAAGACGGTATCGGTAGTCACCCATCACCTCTGCCTCAATTTGAGCCAGAAAAAAAACCCTGTAAACTAATTTTTCATTCATTTTAAAAATTAACTATTTATGTCAAAAGTATACAAAGAAATATGATGTATTGCATAATTATTATTTTTTTTAAATATAATCTCAAGTCTAGTAATCACTAATTATTTTACATGGCTGTAGTCGGATTTTATAGAGGCTGCCATCTTTGCCCAAACGACAACTTCACGAATGTAGTTAGTCCTGGTGGTGCTTGCATCAAACGGACCGAATGGCTCTCACATGCTTTTATTAGCTTTTTTTTTTTTTTCTGTTTCATTAACTAGCTTCTCCCGCTAGCCGCCCTTGTTAGCCACAAGGGGCTCCGACGAACTCCCGCTAGCCGCTTTTTTTAGCTGCTCCGGCTAAATCCGTCTCGCTCTGTATTTTGTCGTCGCTCGCCGGTATGGTAGGATTGCAAAGTGTGGTCTCTCTGAGCCACCGTACTGTGCATGCTTGCTTCTAAATGCATGCATTTCGGCTGCATTCTATGCTAAAGCGACATCGAGTGGTCACTTATTACACACTGCGTCTTTAACTTTTGGGGATCATTGTGGTATATTTATAGTTGAGTTAGTAAAGGCAATTTTAAACATTTTTAGGGTGGCATCAATTTTTTTGCTATTCACGGAGGAATTTTGTAATGAAAAAACTCACCGCACACACTCGTCCAACACGTGTGTGAATGGCCTCCTCCCTGTCTCCCGCCTCTGTCGCCTTCTCAGTGAAGAAGAAATACACTTTGTCATCGTCTCTGTCGTCGTTGTCTGGGATGAGGTGCGCTGCTACAAACTTTGGGTCTAGAGAAAGGGTTCATAACAAGAGTTTAGGGATTTGTTTTTGGGATTGGTCACGAGGCTCTATTTTCAAAAATTACATTGTTTTGTTTCCTTTGTGATTTGTGAAAATAAAGAGAGACAAAATACAATTAATAATAAAAACATCTGTTCATTAACTTGAGTGTTTGTCTTTTGCTTTGATCCCATCAGCAAATGAAATATTACTCTTGTGGGGGATGCGGTGGCATTAAATAATGGGTGAACCGGCTAATACATGTATCCTATGTATTAATTACAACAGTTTGTCCAATTGTTTGTTTGTGCATGGTTTGCACAGTATTTTTCTCAAACCATTCTTTTTTTTAGGAGTGTCCTTATATAGCATTTGATCACATTCACTCATTCCCGCACACATTCATGCACCAATGGGATGCTGCTGCCATGGAAGGCGCTGTCAGGTCCACTGGGAACAAATTAGGGTTCAGTATCTTGCTGATTTGCATCGTTTTCATTCTTCTTCTACACATTTGTTGTTGTTGTTTGACTTTCGGCTTAGTCCCTGTTGTACTATTTTTTTCATGAATCATATTTAATTGGTGTAGCTGAGAAATGGCGAGAAATGAAAATATCTATCAAATGCAGTCAGATCAGATTGTAGCTTGTAATTAGATATTCACTCATTCTTTCCGAAGATGAAGAATTGTCAAAGTCTTGTTGAAAGCCTGCATTTTCCATTGCTGCAATGAAAGACAGACTGATAAAACATTACCATGAAGGATTTTATGGTCAGTCTCCGTCCTCATGGTGGAGCGACCTCCCATACTTCTGAAGATCACAGAGTCTCTTCCCAAGAAATCTGCTGTCAGTCCTGTAAATAACTCCCCACCTACAAAGAGAGGAAAGGAGTGAAACAAAGGCAAATAGTCAAGAGGAAGAAATCTACCACAATGAGGAAATCGTTGGTGACATTTCAACATTGTGGTCCAGGCTTATGACATCGAACTATGGAAGGAAACACATCCGATAGGGAGCTTAACTGCGAGAGACCTCCAAAGCCCGCCCTTTAACATACTTTTGAGTGTGCATCCTCTACTGAGACCATGCGAGACAGACTAACTTTACACAACTCGGGGGGGGGAGAAGAAATAAAATACAGAAATACCCTAAGCGATCATGTCTGGAGAATTAGAAGCCTTTAGTAACACAGCGTGAGAAACAGCTCTGTTTGTGTGTCACTACATCGTCAGAAAATGAAAAGGTGGAAGCAAAAAACAACACAAACCCAAAACGGGCTTAGAGACTTCTTCTGTTTGTTTACAGTCAATCAATCTTTGTTTAATGCAGAGGTGTCAAATTCATATTAGCTCAGGGGCCACATGGAGGAAAATATATTACCAAGTGGGCCGGATCGATGAAATCATGATATATAACGTAAAAACAATCGGCGTCAATTATACACATATTGTTTGCTATTTGAGGACAAGCCTTAAATTGCAGGACTAAACTGTGAATATATTGTTCCAAAAAAATAACACAAATGCAAATAGACCGAGGCAACACTTTGCTCGTATGAGTTCCAGGCGTGTTATATCTACCTGTTTTGCATATATATTGTTCCCAGAATGCATTGTGTGACGCAGTTAATAAAGTTATATGTGTTTGTGTTACCAGTAGTTGAATGTGTGTCGTATTTAGCATGTTTATGTTTGATTTAAGTTGGTCTGTTTTATTTTTATTTTATTTTTTTTAAAAAAACGTAACTTTATGTTATGTGTAAAATAATGACATCCAGGGCAATTCCATGAACAATTTGCATTGCTCATCTGAGGATTGCTTGCGGAATTACAAATTTATATGTTTTGCTTGTGGCTGGCTGATTAATTGGTCTGACATTACCCGTTTTTTTTTTACAAAATAATCTCACAAATTGGATGAAACCCCTTTGCGGGCTATAGGCTTGACACCCCTGTTTAAACAGATGAGCAGCAAAATTAAAAACATATTTGAAAAATTCATTAGAAAAAAAAATCCAAAATATTTCTTAACAAAAAACAATGATGACTATATAGTGGTATTTTAAATCCTTTGCACAATGTAGACTCAGTAAAATGCAAAAGACCACTATTTTGCGTTCATGTGTGAAAGTAAACTGTAAAATGCTGTTAATTAAAGTTTTTTTTTTTTAATGTTGTGTTTGTTATTTTAAGGACATTTCATGGTGTGCATGCATGACAGATCCATTTTGGTTGATGTTGACATTTGACAAATTACAATGTGAAAAGGGCAGACAGGATTTGTGATTTTATATTCTTTGTTTTCAAAATAAAAGTTTTTTTTTGTTTTGTTTTTACGTTTTATATGCAATAGTGGCGTGAAAAGTCACAGACTAGAAATGAGCTCAAAACAGTCCAGAGTTTAATCATTGTATTACCATGCAAGACCATTTTGATTCTCAATCTTGTCATGAGATTGTGTTAGTCCATCTTTTCGGAATTCTAATTATAATGATTACAGAGACCAAGCTGTTGCATTTATATACTATTTAAAAGTCCTTTATTGGACTGTTAAGAGATTATCCTCAAACTTGTAAAATGGGATCCATGTCGTTTAACTCAAGAGAAGTACAATGTAAATTTGTCAGCTCAGTGTAAACAGGCCATCAAGGATTGGAAGTTGGCCCATCGGAGGCCAGCCAGCAGGTTGATGATTGGATTTCTAAAAGACATCTGGGTCAAAGGCTAGTCATTGGAGAACCAGACTGGGACTGAGCCACTTGAAAAACCACTGAGGGATTACCCTCCAGAGAAATCCACTACATGGGCCTCATTTATAAAGCAGAGCACAAAATCCCGGCTAGAAGGAATAAGTGGCCAAAAAGATGAATCCCATTTATATAATCAAGAATACACAAACCAGCAGATGTTACCCTAATAAATCACGTCAACCTGGAAATGCGCACACATGTAACACATGTATACTTCTCCTCGCCCACATGCAGCTCGGAGAGAAGACAGACTGACAATATTTCGTAAATGTAAGAGGATCCCAAACAGCAAGAGCCCTGTGGTCATGTTAAATGTACTTTAGTGCTGAGTAAGCTTTCCCCCACCATTAGTGTTCCAAAAACCAACATCCTCTTCCAACAATGGACTTCATTCACCAACAGTTCTTACAAATAACTGTTTGCCCAATTTTTACTCATTTGCATCTCCATGAAGAATGTGGCATATAGCCTACATAAATGTGGGTTTTCTTACAAACATCCCAAAATCAAGCACGCAGAACAGTTGAGCTGAATCCAGTGGAAACTCGAAATTCAATAGCTTTGGATCAAAATGAAAGGAAAAATACGTCTTTAAAATCACGCAAAAAAAAAATCACCATCTCTGTGTACAACTTGGCATTAAGGCCATGCAGTGAGCAAAAGAAGATGGACATACCGCTGAATGTGCTAGCAAAAGGAAGGTTGGGGTCATGCGGGACCCTCCCTCGTCCATTCTCCACATTATTAGGGTCCATAGTGAAGACATGCTGTGGGAGATACAAACACAATGTTGAATTGGTCAATTCTGATCGGTCCTTATATAATCATATCATGGAATATCATGCACTACGGGATATACTTGGAATATTAAGGTGTAAAGGGAAATTCTTTTTTATGGTGTTCTTTTGTAGCTATATGGTTGTACAGTACAGTTTTATTTAACAAAACTCAATGGCTAGCATATTGCTGTCCATGGAAACAAAGCCGTTGATCAGACTTAATCTCTTCAAAAGAATATATTCCTCTGCCTCTGCGTTCCAATGTGCACAAAGGGAGGATTGGCTCTTATTTGTTTCCACTCTTTTGGGTCTTTCTGCCCCTCCTATGAACTCTTATGTCTGTCTATTTGTCCGTCTGAGAACGAAGATGCCGTCTGAGAAAGAAGGAAGTGTGGGATCAGTGTAGCTGCCAGAGTTCAGACGAGTTTCCCACCCGTTTCCCAATGAAGATTTTTTATTTTTTTTTACTGAGGAGTGGATGAGGTCAAAGAATAAAAATAAAAATAAATAGAGCATCAACCAAAAACAACAGCTGATAATGTATGTAAAAGCAGATTGCATCAGGGCCATTAATATTCTGTCAATATTCTTTCACAGTGAACTGAGGCAGTAAATATGGCCATCATGTTTCTTGTGACTGACCAAGCTGTGTATTTGCAAAATATTCTTCTTTAAGATTCTGCTGTCAAAAATGTAGTTTATTTATTTTTATTTATCTGACTGTAAAACCCCATGAAAAGCAAACCACCTCAAACTGCTCTCATTTTTTAGATTTGAAGAAACTAAAAAAGAACTAGAAAAGCAGAGTTGCACCCAACCATAATGAATCCCATCAGATGTTTTCTGGATTAGTCTCCTGCATTTTAAAGTAGTACAGGAAAAACTCTGAGGTTGGACATAATCCATTCCAGAGCATGAGTTAACTTCCTGATTTATTTATATTTAAAAGCATTTTGTCTATAACGTAAACAAAAATCCATTTAGGTGTCAGTCTGTCGCCATCACAAAACCTCCTGTTTAACTGACTTTCATCGCAATGTGTATGTATGGTGAAGCTGGAGTTTTATTTCTTACTGAAATGAATCTGTTTACTTCACGTAATATGTCGTGACTTCTTCTTGTCTCGTGGCATTTTAAACATCCACAAATAGCAACAAAGCAAAACCCATGCACAGTTAATCCTATTGCTAAAGGTTCGACCTCGAAAGATTTTTGTTTTCCCAATAATTCCAAAATGTCAAGCCTTAAGTGGTTGTACTGTAGCTGAAAGCACCGTTGAGTGTAGTAGCCCTGCTTTGTTGGTTAAAGAACATTTTTGTTGTCATAAATTCAATTCAATTGCAAGCGCATGCTGAAGCAAGGGGAGAATTTCAGGGAATTACCCACTCAGCTGACAAAGTTGTTAAATTACAGTTTTAAATCATCATTCCAACTGTGGTGTGTCTCATACAATATTATGTGTTTGTTCTTCAACCACTATCTCGTTGGAATTAAATGACAAACATCTTGGCATGGTATGATTTTAGACAAAATGTCTGTTCCCGCTCATCACGGTTGTCATTTGTGCTGGCGAGGCATGATCCATTTCAAGTCCAATGTATTCAAGTTTTCCGGGAAGAAAGAAAAAAGATGGTGACAGGAAATGCGTCCAGCCCTCATGTTTGATACAAGTCCACGTTATTAAGTGACGTGTCCTCCAAGTGAACTGTGAGCGTCTCGCCGTCCCTTCATTGAACAGACAATGGACTATTGTGAGTAGCAGGGCGAGTCTTCCACTCTGGAGTGATCCCAGGTCACATGATGACATTGAAGGCTGTCTTATAACAATAATAGGACAATTACCCATTCAAGCACATTTAGTAAATTATATGGAGAAAAACCCTCCTCTAGTTGATGAGCTAAAAGTGTTAAAAGTATTTTCACTTTCACAGGTCCCAAATGTCAAATATACTCGGATTCGCGCTGCATTCCCCGTGGGCGGCACCATTGTTGCACGATGAGTGATGGAATACACTGATTTGCCCCTTGCAGCAGCATTACGAATCACTTTTCCGAGTTGGTGGTGCTTACTTCACTTTTCTGGAATGTGTCATACAGCCACAATTCAACTAGTTCAGCTCACCACAGAACGGTTCGGACGGACAAATCGTGATCTGGCTTACGGCGCAAAATGTGTCGGTGGGATTGTGGCAGCTGCGCCATTTATGTAAAACCTCACTGCGGAGCAACACAATGGAACGTGTCGATGAATTCAACACAGAAAAGAAGGTCATGATGTAAACAAAGGGTGCAAATAAAAGACAACAAACATTTGGGGCTATCTTCGTATTCCCAATTAACTTGCAAATCCATGCAAGCATGGGCTGACATAAAAACTGCAAATACAGCTCCTTTCCTTTCAAAATGTATTCTCATGGTTCCAAAAAATTATTATTGGTGTGTGAGTGTGTGTCATATCATCACTGTCATGCAGGGAAATGGTGCAGCTGATTTCATTTGGACAAGCCCCGCCAAGACAAACACACTCAAGTGCTGAGGACCTAAAAAAAAGTGCTATTTTCTTCTTTGCCAAGCACAGCATATCAGGGACCACCAATATCAGTGATTGCTGACACACACACACAGTCACTATGCACATGGACATAATCTGATGCCCTGAAGTAGAACTGTCAGAAGTCCAAACCTGTACACCCGATTAAAAAAAAAAAATCAGTAAAAGTCAAACATTTGGATTGTATACATTATGACATTGACATTTTGTTGCGTTCCCAGTCAAACAATGGCACACTGTCTGCCTTCTAAAATTTCACTCCAGTAAAAGTGCTGGAAGCTCTTTCTCTAATTTAATCTTTCAACGCTTGTATAAACATTGCTGTCTTTTGGAATTAAAGACAGAATACTAGACAGAATTCAATTTTTTTTTTTTAAACGTGAGGTAGACTGACAATCTGGCAAAATCAAGCGAATATCTATATGGGATGGAATAAAGAATAAAGAATGTAGGGCATAAATACTGTATACACAACGCATTATTTAGGATGTGTGTGTGTTCGTCTTTATCATTGTTCATCATGATTGTTATGGATTTGTTTATTTTCACATGTATGACTGGCTTGAGACACTGTGTCACTATCATCAATCTTATAGCTCTAATTATTATCTTTGAAAAGCAATAAACATACCTACAAAGAAGTACAATGGGGCCATGTTTAAGCTGGCCCACAATCTGTCACCTGAATCTAGCTGACAAGTTAACGTCATAACAGCGTTTCAGCATCGCAGGAAAGCAACGCCGGGCCACCGCAAAGAGAGTGTTGGCATGAGAAAGA
The DNA here is from genome assembly GCF_051991255.1 of Vanacampus margaritifer. NCBI lineage: Eukaryota > Metazoa > Chordata > Actinopteri > Syngnathiformes > Syngnathidae > Vanacampus > Vanacampus margaritifer. Next base: position 16,127,601 of record NC_135432.1, read on the forward strand.
CGCAACCAGTACATGTAAGTCTGACCCTAACAGAGATGAAACGCCTGGGGGCTAAAGTTCATCCCACCCAGGGTCCAGTCGGAACGCTACTAGCCTCAGCTCCCTCCAGAGGTCAGGCAAACACTCGAGTGTGTATTCTACGCCATTTAACGACTGGTTAAATAAACGAGCCCACTCCCCGTGGGAGGCTGTGTTCTGACCGACTACCTGATGTTGAGTTTGAACTGCTGCTAGGCTAAGTGCACATGTATGCGGGTATTTCAAGCGTGCTTCAGAGCAAACAAAAAATGGATCCACACGTAACGGCATTTGCACATGATAACACATTTGCAAGCTATTTTAAACAAACGCAGGCCTGAAAAAGTGACAGTTAACTTGGTTGTAAACATGTAATTCAAGCGCAGTTGCCACAGAGTTGAAAGGACAAATTGATTTCAAATACATTGGGCATGTCCTTAATGTCAGTAGGAGGTTTTTAACTCATTCACTAGCATAAATTCATTAAAAAAAAGATGATCAAAAATTAGTGGCAAGAGGCGATACATTTTTTTGATTGTAATTAATCGCATGACTTCACTAGTTAACTCACAGTTAATCACAAAATGTATATCGGTTCTAAATGTACAATAAAAAAAAATTCTAGGTTTTCATACTCTTGTTAACATAAGTGGGGGAAAAATGTTAAACTAATAGAAATAGTTCAAATTAAATGTTGACGTTTATAGCGGTCAATGGCAGTAAATGAGTTAAAAAAGAAAATCTGAAGAAATTGTATTTTGGGATAAGTCACAAGAACAACAATTGCAGTGCTACGTGTGCCCCTAAGGCTTGAAGCTGGACTGACCCAACTTCACATCTGAGCATGGATTTGGCAACAGTAACAGTAGAATTGACTTTATTGTAAGTGGTGGAGGACTTTGAATGTCTCTCGGAGGTGAAATAGTGCTTGGATGCAGTGACGATGACATAGTGAGATTGCGGCCGAATATATGGCGCCAAGGAAGAACACACACATTGAGGGTAACAACTAAATCCACACTTGAAACACACAACACTAAAAGTTGAGCACTTTCCCACCGCAATGTTATATTTCCTATTTGCGGATCTTTTGCTACTTTCCACTCTCCTCGTGCCCACTTTGACTGGCTCCCGCTGTGTCGCATTGGGATGTCATGTCAAGGTCCACAACCGTATTAATGGCCCTCATTCATCCATTCTTGTCTTTTGTTTGGATTTGAGAGGAAAAACTGGTGATCTTCTAAGGCTCTTTGCAAAAAAGTTTGCATGGTTACTTTAGGACAATTAAAAACGTATTTAAGAAGGCTGATAGCTAGTTAAAAACTTCAAAGCACAATCAAGAGGGAGTAAGTTCATCAAGCAAAAAAATTACTCTGGCAGTATGCTTTGCCTTTTCTTTGTTTTTGTTTGCCTCAAATAGGGTATTTATAAAAGAGGAATATGAGTAGTGATCGTAAGGTTAATGCACTATAGACCTTTTTTTATTTTTTTTATTTTTTTATTTATTTTATTATTTTATTATTTTATTATTTTATTATTTTATTATTTTATTATTTTTTTATTTTTTTATTTTATTTATTTTATTTTTTATATTTTTATTGTATTTTATATTATTTATTTATTTAAAAACATTTTTTGTTTATTTATTTTTAGGGGTATTTTTTTTATTCATTTATTTATTTTTTCAGTAGTTAACTTAATTTTTTTACAGTTAAACTGCTACTGAAAATTTAGTCTGTGCAGTTAATGCTGGTTTTAGGATGGCGAGTAATATATGATGAGTAATATTAGTCCACAAACAACATGAACAAAGTCAACTTTGGATTTATAATTCATCTACACTCAAGTTTACATTTAGCTACGCTACTTTATAGTAGATCTGTTCCTTCCAGTGTGATGATGTGGATACAGCACACAGCCGTGAGTGTATCTTACCTCTCCTCGGTGGCCCACATAGATGAAACTGCACATAGGATGGAACGCTCCAGTGCCGCAGGCCAGGAGGTGAGTGCGGTTGTATGGCTGCAGGAGGCGCACAAAGTTGGCACATTCCGTCTGCAAAATGCAGAAACACAACGACAGAAACTTACTGTATATACTTCTGAAGCTAAGATCTGCTTTCTCACTCTTACACGTGACACACGTGCAGTATTATCAAAACACAAAGTGAAATGGTAGATCTCCTCCAAATGCAGATAAGCTGATTTTCACTGTTACCAAGGGAACAGTGGTATTTTTTGATGATCCTTATTAATACCACATGTTGGTAAGAAGGCCCAACAAAGACTTTTTATTGGATGGAATATGATAGAAAGTCCTCAGCGGCATTTAAAAATTTTTTTTTTACCATCACTAATGTGACAGCGTCACCATGGTTTTGATATACACTGCCGTTCAAAAGTTTGGGGTCACCTAGAAATGTCATTATTATTGAAAGAATAGCACTGTTTTTCAATGAAGATAACGATGGGTATCTATGGCAAATATCGCAAGTTAAAAAATTTTTGTTTCCCCCATTAAGACTTGACCAAATGTATTTTGTCAATCATTCACCATTCATGATCATGATTTATTCACAAATCTAGTGAAATAATTGTATCAAGAGAAATGGCTGAGCTTCTGTTCTCGTCAAACAAGATACTTTAGAGACATAGACGAAACAAACCCTACAATAGGAACTGAGCTCTGTGTGGCCTACAGTGGGATGAAATGTTGACAATAAAGAAATATGCCTGAGCTCTATACACTCTGGGTTTTGCGGTTTTATATATCTGGGTGGGTTTTATTGAGGCCATAAAGAAAGTTAAAAAATATTTTTTTCCCTTTCAATATTTTCTTTCACCACAGCAGTAGCATTAACATGAATGTTTCCAAAATTGGAAAATAGACATTGAATCATGAGATGAGTAGCTAGGCTCAAGGTTTTACAAATCTTAGGTTATTCCTGTGTGTTGTTTTTTTTTTTACCAAACCATGTGAACAAAATATCACAAGCTACCTCTATTGTCTGCTTTGCTTCTGAATGTTGTAATTTATTGTGTTAGTCAATGATTTTAGGTGTTGTTTCTTTGCTTGTGTGAAGAGCTCATTGAGTTGCCTTGTGCATGAAAAGTGCGATAAATAAAGCTGGCTTGCCTTGCCGACAAGTACTTTTCCAGTACAACCTTATCCGATACTTGATGACAGAACCAGTGCTGCTTCCAAAATGATGTAATAATTGAGAGAAATAAAGTATAAGTCAGTGGGAATGGGGACAAATGTGTCCCATATGTAAGAAAGAAACCATATTTATGGAAAAATGTGGTCTTTAGATTTCAGAAACAGGATCTTGGTGCCATAAGTTACACATCATTTCTATCATGACTTTATCAATACCACATGACATGAGCAACTGGCAAAAATCGAAGAAAGGCTGTGGAAATTCGCAAGCATGGTCACATGCCTATAGCCCCCCCCCCCCCCCCCCCCTCCAAGGTTGAACCTGTAACAAAAGTAATTAGTGTTTGTTTGTTGGTTTACATGCTAGTAGGCCACTTCCTGGCTTGTAAAGGGTTAATAACACCTAACTTTTTTTTTATTCCTTTGAGAGATATAAATAGCCCACAACATCATAGCTCATTCGATCACTAGGGCTAGAATGAGGAGCTCTGACAAATGACTTGGAGACGAGAGGAGCTATTCCTCCTTCACATGGGGAAAAGTCAAAGGAGATGGCTCGGGCTTCTACAAGTATTTCAAGTATCTTAAACACCAACATAAAGACATATAGTGAGAAAGGGCTGAGAATGATTCAATTAAAAGTGGAAGCTTTCTACTATGCATCAATTTGTTGAATCAAGTATTTTGGGCTGCATGGCTAGCTTGTTGCTAACAGCTGTTAGCAGTTAGCTGTCAAGACCAACTTAACTTAATATAGGCACAAATCATTTGTACTCCCAGGTCTGTGGTTTCCTTCCCCATACATAAGTCAAGAGCACACACACATGACAGTCAAATGGTCGTAATGGATGAACACGATCAAAGACAAATATGGAAGCACTTCCACAGCTGCGTGGGGCTTGCTTGCCAGTTCCGCTCTTTGCTCCAAGTACTCTTCCAGTGAAACCATTTAGTAACAACGCCAAATGAAGTGGAAGAGATCCATTTTCTCAAAATCAAAGATCACAGATTCAAACTTTCTGCTTGGACTTTTTATATGCAAGCACTGTAAACTGTTTAGAAAAGCAAAACTTTGAACTCTGTGATACAATGAATGAACCAGTAGTTACTGATCATTTGTGGTAAAGTGGGCTGGACTCGTAGATTATGCTCGACTTAAAGCACTGCTGGTCCCTCATAGTTCAAGCAGATTCATTATCGATGCATCCTTATTGATCGTTCGACTAGAAATAACCGTCTACTGCTGCCAATTGTCGGTAAAGCACGCTACGCCCTATGCCATGCCAGCATTTGTGGCTAGCGGTGGTCAAAGGTTGGGCGTGGTTGGATTACCAGCAGAGGGTGACAAATATTATTGTCCTCAGTCTCTCCCCTGTTCCTAAAGTTGGCAATAACACAGACCACCCTCATCCATCCTCTACATTATTTATCTTTTCACCAAGTAATTGTCAGAACCGTGTTTTTGTTTTCCTCAACAGAATGATTGAAACTAAACGTTGTCTATATGTCAGTGAGGCATGTATTTCGCACAGAGAAACAATGTGAAGACCTCTAACCTTATCCACCCCTTTCCTTTTTCATCAAAGTCAAGTTTTGTTCAACACATGCAGACAGCAAACAAATGAGATTAAAGGTGTGTCGGAGTGTGGGTCCTTGCTGTCTTTTGCTTAGTCAAAAGACTGCAGTCATCCATCAGCTTTGACAAAGAAAACCCTCCGAAAAACAGAAAGCAAGGAGACGCCAGGGAATGCGAGAAGCCATCTGCGCAGTCAAACCTCTCTCGCAAACATATATGGACTTGTATGACACGCAAAACGTTCTCATGAGAATTTAGTTGGAATTTGTGGCAAAAGTTCAGCCTTAGACAAACACAATGAGTTTTGGTTGCTGGTCGACATCCAATTTGTTCAAATTTGGGGAAAAAATGTCTACAAGTAAATCTTTTCCATGGTTAACTCATTCACAACATCAAAAATTCATTTGAACTATTTCTATTAGTTTAACATTTTTTTCCCACTTTTGTTAACATGAGTTTGAAAACCTATAATTTTTTATTGTACATTTAGAACAGATATGAAATTTGTGATCAATGGCGATTTAACTAGTGAAGTCATGCGATTAATTACGATTAAAAACTTTAATCGCCTGACGCCCCAAATTTTTTACATTTTCTTTTTTTTTTTAATTCATTCGCTGCCGTTGACTGCTATAAACGTCAAAAATTCTTTTTAACTTTTTCTATTAGTTTAACATTTTTTCCACTTTTGTTAACATGAGTTTGAAAACCTAGAATTTTTTATTGTATATTTAGAACAGATATGAAATTTGTGATCAATGGCGATTTAACTAGTGAAGTCATGCGATTAATTACGATTAAAAACTTTAATCGCCTGACGACCCAAATTTTTTACATTTTCTTTTTTTTTTTATTCATTCGCTGCCGTTGACTGCTATAAACGTCAAAAATTAATTTTAACTTTTTCTATTAGTTTAACATTTTTTCCACTTTTGTTAACAAGAGTATGAAAACCTATAAAAAAAATTGGGGGAAAATGTTCTATTCAACAGCGGCGTTGCCATGAAGTGAGACAAGCGCCTCCAATTGGAAAGCAGCCGGTGTAGCGATTTAGCTTTATTTTGGCGGACTTATTCACAATGATCTGAATGATTAAACTATTAATCCCGCCAAAAAAGAACCGAAGTCAGGTCTTTCTTTTGCAAAAATGAAATATACATCTTGTCGAGGTGCAGTCTAACCAGTGGCAAAATCTTCGTTCTACTTCCTGCTAGGTCAGCACCAAATATGGGCATGCTGGAAACCGGTAATTTTGCATTGCCTTGTGATTCTTTCCCCGTGAGCGAATGCAGTGTGAAAAGGGCTTTACTGCTTTGAGTGTGAGTTATCCTTCCTCACACAACTTCCAATGTATGTTCTTGTTTTCCTCTTCTCAACTTTTTCCCTCAACACCCAATATTGAGGCTATCGCAAAGAAGCCATGAAAAGCAAAACACACAGTTACTCAGTTGATGCTCACCAAATATGAACTCGTACTGTGGAAGTATTTTTCTAAAAAAAAAATGGTGTTGCCCCTGAAGTTTTTAAGTGGTATTAGGTTGTCATTGTTGGGAAAGAGTATCAGTTGAATGTCAAAGAAAAAAATGACGAGCTAGCTCAAATAGAAAAAGAGGAGAAATGTTCAAATGTATACCAATTATCAGAATGTGTGTTCTCCGCTGTGGGAACTTGATGGTCATAAATTTTATTTATTTTTTTTAAATCTGCACATGATACATTACAATATGCATTCCATAACTTTAATGGGCCAACTGCTGACATTGCTGCTCCAAATCATTACAGGAGCTTCTACTCACAGTTCCCCGCACCAAATCCCAGTGAGCAAACGCTCAGAGGAAATACCACATAAAACTGACATGGGACACACAAGACACACCTGCCACTTCAAACACAATGCACATGTCCACAGTCACACACACACACACACACACCTCAAACATGTTCCAGATGGAGGTGGCTGGTAGATGTCATGTAGTGAGTGCAAGGTGGGGTCCAAAAAGTCACCGTGTGCTTATGACTCTCACAACATGAAGTGAGAGTTGACGGTCTCAATGTCTGCAAGTATCAATTGTTGTATTCCATGTGCTTTTAAAACCACTATAGACCTTGAAATTTTCTGTAAAATAGGAGAATGTCCCCTTTTTTGTTGTCAATTTCTACCTAGTTTTTATGTCATGGAATGAAAATAAATAATAATAAAATCCTAAAATCTCATTTAAGACTCACTGTACGTCAGATCAATTTGTATTTTTTTCTGTTTTTACTTATTGAGGGCTTTCCTCCATCTCTAGCTAACCTCCTCAGGCTAGCAGATGGAATGATGATGTAAATCGCAAAGAGGGTAAATAAATGAAATTACTGAGGTATTCATGTTTAAAACACAGTATAAAAAAAAGGTTATCTTATTATTCTTATTCCGCAAATGTCTTATTTGTCGTAACATATTAGTCCCTAAACCACTGTTTTCTTTAGTTCCCTGTTCAGATCAGACCTCATTAAGAGATACCCTGCAACCCCCCTGGCTCGTGCACAAAACCAATAAACATCTTCATTTACAGCAGCTCTCCATGCTTTCTTTTCATTAGGAAACTTTGGATGCCGGTGGCACATTCTACAGCAACCCAATCCAAACCGCTTACAGTGAGGCATATTCTGTCCCATAATGTATTCTACTCACCTTTAGTTTGTCTCTTATTCCGTTTGGATAAACATACGGAATAGAAATGAATGGATTCCGATCGGTTTTAAATGAATAATGAATAATTTGCTCTCATTTAAAGAAGCATGTTTTTGTTGCTCATTAATGGCATGTCCATCTGCTGTGAAAATGTGTATCAATCAATCAATCAATCAATCAATCAATCAATCAATCAATCAATCAATCAATCAATCAATCAATCAATCAATCAATCACTCAATCCACTGAGCAGAGAGTGTTTGTTTACGAAGCTACACGGACATCATTTACACACACACACGTTAAACGTTAATGACTTACGTACCTGTGGCTCCTTCCCTCTTTGAATGCAGTCTTCTCGGTTGCCAGGTAACGGGGGCCAATAGATCTGTGAGGGGAAAAGACCGCGGGACAGTGGTTCTTATTTAATTGGTAGACTTGACTTTTGACAACAACAAAAAATAATTGTACTTTATAGCAGAACATGTGGCCATAACTGGGAAAAAGTATCCATGTGTTAAGACTGGAAATTAATGAATTGACTGTTTTCTATTCATTCGTGTCATTTTGTTTACAGTACCGTGAAAACTAAGGCAAGTTCAAGTTTTGTTGTTTGAAATGCATCATTACCATTTTGAAATGTGAAAAGAAAGAAAGAAAGAAAGAAAGAAAGAAAGAAAGAAAGAAAGAAAGAAAGAAAAGAACAAGAGCAACAGAACAGTATTGCCTCCAGAATGACCAACACTTTGTTTTCCTCCATGAAGCACAGCCATAGTGGAATTAGTTTTATGACTTTTGGGTTTCATTTATGTATTTATTAATTATGTATTAATTTATTTATTTTGAATGTAGGGATTTGTTATATTGGAGCTTTATTTTGAGATAAAGTACCAATGGCATGCTGAGAAAACAGAAGTTCTGCTGAATTGAAAATCATAAGCTTAGGTATGCCGTGATTGTTTTTTGTGCTTGGCAGGTCTTTGTTTTTCTCCTGGCAGGTCAGGCAGGAGGGTGTGGCTGGCAGCTGATGGGACACACCTGGGCTCAATTAATTCATCAACCTTCTCAATAAGAAGAAGACCTGTTTTTAAACATTTTTACTGGCATGTAAACTAAAAGCAAAACAATTATGTTTACGCTAACGTTTGTTAGCGTTCTGTGATGTTTGCAATATTTGTAACTGTTGTTACAGGACACCAGATGTTTAAAGTATTTATCTAACCGTCTACCTTTTTATCCATTTTCAGTCAGAAACCATCTTTGGTAAATAAACTGTGCCTTTGATTTTTGTATCATACAAATGAAATGTAAATATATGGTTTCATTGCAATGTATGACTGGCCCTTGTTTATTATACTGTACAATCAAAAATAAAACATTAAAGTTATCCTAATACTGCACATATGAAGCTCTTTATAAATAAAGCTTTCATTAGTTTTTTCCCAAACAATGCATATTTAGTTTGGGAAAGCCCAAAGCCACAAGAATGTGACTTTCATGAGCACCATGTAACATTTGGACACAAACTGCTTTGACTGGTCCACATGATGCTTTCTGACTTTGATACAAGACATCAGATTTCACATTTCCCGGCAGATGAAAGCTGTCTCAACATTGACCTTCAATGGGCTGTGAAACCTTGCAGTTTCTTGCACACCACCAGATTCTTTGTTTTTCCAACCGACACATCAGAACCCAGGGAAGAAAGCAAACAGTCCTGATGCGCACGACAACACAAACGGGTTTCATGTGTGCACGGCCGTGTGAGTGCACTCACATAGATTTGCTTGTGAGCATGTCAGGCAAATGATTTTTTAAACTACCACAGTGGGGTCATTATTAGGTCATATGCAGGCTTCGGGAGTAACGGAATACATGTACCGCCGTTACGTAATCAGATTTTTTTTTTAAACTGTATTCCATTACAGTTACAGGAAAAACATGTAATCGGATTACAGGTACATTTATTAAAAATGGGGATTACTTCGAGGGATTACAATTTCTACGATGAGAGAGAGTGCGAAAGAGGGCGAGAGAGATAAAGAGAGAGACATTGTATAGAATATATATTGTGGTAATATTTATTTTTATTTTATCTTCATGGCATACTCAATATTGGAGTAATCCAAAACTAATCCAGTTACATTACTTTAATATTATGGTACTTGGATTACGTTACTAACTACATTTTTAGCAGGTAACTTGTAACTGTAACGGATTACATTTTAAAAGTAACCCTCAGTGCAGTTTCCGAGTGTGTCGGATAACAAAATGCACATAAATTTACATGTGTACGACCATCTGATTATTTGGTCTCATTTAGCTTAGTAGTATATAAGCTGTATCCACTACATGGAAAAATATAAGATGAATACAACAATTTCATGACATTAGAATTTGGAGCTAGTCTAAAAATGGACTTGGAATAGTTCTGATCTGGCGCGGTTTCCTTGGCTTGTTGCTGCGCTGCAATATTCCGCCATGATCTCCACTCCACCCGAGAAATATGGCTGACCTCCACGAGTCATCCAACTTCCTTCCTGTTTAACTCTCAAAATGTCACCACAATGTCTCTTTAACTTTGAAACCACCCTCAGTGATATCAGTCACAAGTCTTTGTCCTTTGATCGCTGACATCTGTCCAGAGCTTAAAACAGATGCAAAGTGCAGGAAAGTCACAAACACATCTCGTCCTTTCACTCTTTTCAACCTTGTCCTGATATCTGGCAACCAAACTATTCGTGTGAGCCAAAACCATTAAGAGCCGCAGTCTTTGTTCTGATGCCAGATGCTTAAACAAATCGGAGTTCTAACAAAAGCACCAGTGTGCACTAAATCAAGTTGTTGAAAAGAAGAACTTTGATCAGTCCCACTTGTAATTCATGACATTTACACCCTTAAAATCTATAACAAATCATTGCTTAGATACGCGCTGTTTTCTCCGCGCTCTCATAGCTGTTGACTTGCAAAATACATTTTTTAACTTGCTTTATCCATTAATCCGTCCATTTTATATAGTGCTGGTTTTCATTAGGGTCATGGGTGAGCTGAAGCCTAACCTTTAGAGTCTTCATTTAACCTAGCATGCATATTATTTGGAATGTGAGAGAAAGCACAAACTCTAAAAACAGTTGGGTCACATTGAACCCAATTTTGGTACAATCTGACCCAAATACTGAGTAAAAAAAAAAAAAAAGACCGTCTCCGACTTGGGTCAATTTGGGCCCAAAAAATTTGTTCAAATCAATGTAAAAAAATGTGTTATTCAATTTTGACCCAAATTTTATGGTTAAAGTAATATAACTAATTGGGTCAAAACAATGTCATTTATTTATTTATTTTTAAAACCAACTTTGAGTTCAAACAATAACTCAGATAAAAAATTGGCAGTAAATCCCATTGTCTTGATTAAAATGCACCGCACAATAAAACTTACATGTCTATTAAGGCCTGACCAATCAATTTATCAATATACGTTTTCAAATTAGCAAAAATCAGCAAATGTAATGTATTTTTGAACATTAACATTACAAACTAAATTCAAACATCCATAATTGTTTTATTTTTTTTAATGGGAGGAAGCGCAAACGGGTTAGGGTTAGGGTTAGGCATGCTAGATGGCCTGAGGCCAGATTTGAACCCCGAAACTCTCAATTACAAAACAGACATACCTCACAATGTGCTGCGCGCATTCTCTGTCTGAATCGTCTCATTTCAACTTCCTATCATGGTGGTAGGAAACTGGAGCCTATCCCTGCTGACTGAGCAAAAGGCTGACGGCACCCTGGACAGGTCACCACTCACACTCACATTCTACTGTTCATTCTAAATCAAGGTCACGGATGAGCTGGAGTTGATCCCAACCAATGATTGGGAAGGAGGCCAAGCACATCTGATCACACTCACTTTCACACCTATGGAAAATATATTTCTTGGAATGTGGGAGGAAGCCAAGGCATGCAAACTCCACACAGAAAGGTCAAAGTTGAGATTTGAGTCCAAAATTTTTGACTGGGAGGCAAACGTGATAACCACATGTTCAGCTTTAATGTAAAACATGTAATGGTTCGATGGCATTAATAACAACAGCTTCCAATGGTAAAAACGGTTGAATCCATGTTTATTTAACTTTTTGCTGTAATTGTGATTAGAGGTATGAAACCAAGGTCTTGTGGTCCACACACTACATGTATCCAAACATTGGTGGCTTGATTTATAGGAGGAAATCGACTTTTACGCTGAACAGATCTGTTTAGTTTGCGGCTGCACACTTTGCGTAATTGAGCCAATGAGATGAATTACGGAAATGGCAAAAAAGAAAAAAAGCGCAAAGTACGGTGGGCTGTGACTTTAATAAGAAAAACAACCTTGCTGCTTTTGTTCTGCTCCAACAAGTGTACCCATTTCCACTTTATAAATCATAGTTTAGTATATTGCATTGTGCTCTACTGTATATTGAGTTGTTCATAGGAACATATTGATTATTGATACTTTTACATTGGCCAAGACAGCTTAACACCTAGGAGTGTTAAAAAAAATAGATTGGGCAATATATCGCAATATTACAGTGCGCAATTCTCGAATCGATTCAATATGCGGCCGAATCGATTTTTAAACATCACTTTTTGATGGAAATATTCAACAAAATGTCTTACTTAGGCTTAGTTTTCACACTTTAAGCATGGAAGAATGTTATAATAATTGAACATTAAGCCTTAATATTTGATTTTAAAGCTGTTCAAACATGAAACAGACTGCAACCTGTTTGTTAAATACGATGGCTTATAAACCCGTTTCATGTAAATAAATACATTTTCATACAAATCTTACAGTGTACATGTACAAGTGTACCGATTAGTATTTTATAAATTAGATTTTTTTTTTTAAATCGCAAAAATCGATTTATAGATTTGTATCGGGATTAATCGCTTCAAATCGAATCGCGACCTATGAATCGTGATACGGATCGAATCGCCAGGCACTACGCAATTCACATCCCTACCCCGTACTATTTCAGGGCGTTTCAGGAGTGGCAAATATACATCATATAGGTGACATAAATCACTGCTGGCTCCATGTATTTGTAAGTTTTGAGGATAGATGGCTAAAAAATTTAGATATTAATCTCCACTTGACTGCAGCATGTTTTTCTGTCCTCAGTCTTCTTTCCAGTAAAATGTGCTTTCTTATTATGGTCTACAGAGACCTCCTTCTTTGTTGTTTAGCATCGCTTGCTGACTGATGCGTTCAAAATATGACGGGATTTTTGGAGTAGAGGAAGTTGAGTTGGAAAAGCTGCAGGAAGTTGAACTCATTCATTCCCGCTGAGATGTAAAACACTCCACATGAAGTAAAACTCAGGTGTAATAACTCTTCTACTTTTTCAGGGCTGATAACAATGTTTGGCCCTCTCGAGTTCAAATGAAAGAAAGATGTGTAATATATCTTGTTTCATAAGTGCATCCCGCAGACACGTGTATGCAGATAAAGATTGTGGTCTCAATGTACTATTTCCTAATAATTGTTTGAGGACATGACTATCATGTTGGGCCTTTGGAACTAGAAATGAGGTTAGCTACCCCCCACTGTGCCCCTGCAGTGACATAAACACAGCAGTTGTTCCCAAGATGAATGTTCAAGCAGTTAAGTTTCAAAATCAAACATCTTTTTAGTCACTTAATTGATTCCACATTGGAGGAGGCCAAGAATCCTGGAGAGATGCCAAAACTGGGACGGGGAGGGTCCAGCAAAAATAAATACGATCATATTTAATGATTTTATCTTGTGTGTGTGTGTTTAAAAAAAATAATGATTTAATTTTCATAGTAGATTTGTTACGATACACTCAGGCTTCATGGCTAGGAAGATGTAATCCTTCAAACCCGGGACCCAACCATAAGGGCGGGTGGGTGGTGTCTGGGTTGGTAATGCACTTTAAGGCAAAATAAATTTTCTTCCGATTACTGTATTCGTTTGGTAAAATGTCCATACATCCATTTTCTTAACCGCTTGTCCTCACAAGGGTCCCGGGGGGTGCTGGAGCCTATCCCAGCTGGCTTCGGGCAGTAGGCGGGGGGTACACTGAACTGGTTGCCAGCCAATCGCAGTTAAAAATAAGTGATAGTTACATCCTTAATTATCACCATTACCTTTCCTATGTAATTGACCAGGAGAAATCACATGGTTCTTCCTTCCAATGAGTCATGTGGCATCCATTTTTTTTTATATTTGGATTTATGCTACCGAACTTTTGTTGAGATTCACAAGGGACAATGATCCAGCATTAAAACAAAGTCATAATATGGCTTACGGTTGTTTTGGTTTATTACACAGTGTAGTATGGAGTAATTTGTATATGTTACCTCCTTGGACTCGCTTCTGCCTGGTCCCAGCAGGAGAGAGTACATGACGTCTTTACCCCCCAGGAAGAGACGATCACGGTACTCATCCAGATAGACGGTTGAGAGTGAGAGTTGGCCATGATGTCCACTGAAGATGAATGACCTGTTGGTGGACAGTAGATCTGCATACGCAAGAGCAAACATGCGGATTATTATCTTGTACCAGATTACAAATACATTGTTAAGGCAGTTAATAACAAAATGTCACGTATCTGTACTTGACTTCATTATTTGCATTGCTGGCAACTTTCACTTTTACGCCACTACATTTCCTAGATCAAAAATAAAATTGTACTTTGATGCATTACCCCTAAACAAATTACCAAAGTGAGTACTGACAAGATGAAAGCACTTGCTGCTGACTCCACTGCTTACGCAAAATCTCCAGCAGCAGATGATGACCAAAAAGACTACAATGGTGAACTATGTGGTGGTGGTGATAATAGGATAACATTACACACCTGTGGGCTTGTTTGAATATGAATATTAGGGAATATGAATATTTTGGGTCTGCGATTCGATTCAGAATCAATTTTTAATTAAGAACGATTTTTGATTCAAAATGATTTGATTGACAATGATTTTTGCTTCAATCTATAGATGTGCAAGGAATTGTAATGATCTACTCCAGTCTGACTCACTAATGCTAATTAGCGCACTACTCGCGGCACTTTTATCACTCAAAATAACGGCTCCACGCTGGAAAAAAAACAAACTTTTATTGGAATAACTTGATCGTGATTTTTTCCTTCTACTCTCTGATGTGGCCACAACTTAACAGTGATTATTAGACCGCGTGGAACCACACTGCCCCTCAGTGGCCAAACCGGGCACAACGTGAACAGCACTCCAAATAAAGGCACACAGACAAAGGCAAGACAGTATAAAATAATTGAAATAAAATCGATTTTGGGACATTTAAAATCGATTCTGAATCATACTAAATGAGAATTGCGATTCTTATGAGAATTGATTTTTTGGCACACCCCTAAGGAATATGAATGCTTTTCATGAGTGCCTCTTACGTTTCCTAAAGTGACAGAAATATTGATTCAGAATTTTGATATTCAACAACTCGCCGCCCAACCTGAAGAAGTACATTGAGGTATGATAGTTAAAATCAAGGTCAATGTACTTTTAGTTATCCAGAGTTTGTTAGCATATGGCTACGTGATAGTCAGGCTAACATGAGTTAGCTAATGTCGCTTATTAGCCAACACACAGATCTTTGACTAATGTACACCACTGAAGTAAAGTCAATAGAACATTGAAAATTCAAGTGAAAAAAAGAAAAACTAAATGTACACTTTTGATAATTTATTAGATTTTTTTTTTTTTTAACTTATATTCAAGTAATATTCTACAAGGGGACTTTTACGTCTGCCAAAGTTTTTTTTTATTTTTTTTGTTTAGTATTAGTTTACTTGTATCACTTTAAGGTACCAGACTGGGTACTTGAAACTGTTTGTCTATCAAACCTCAATGTGTGATTCTAAATCATGCAGGTCATTCAGATCGCAAAAGTTGAGGTTACAAATTACAATAGCACATGTGTCACTAATTTCCTTTAAATGTTTTATTTTCCTCATCTTTGCACTCACAACAAAGGGCATCCTTGTGATTGAACTTTTTCCCATACATTTATACAAGCCCGGGCACATCTGGTCTTTACTCAGTACAAGCCCAATAACAGATTTACATGTACAGTAATTCTTTTTAGTCCGATGTATCGCTACACTTATGAACAGACTTCCTGTGGGCACGCAGATGTTGACATTTTACTTACCTCACCAAATCAGGAGTGCTTATGCAATACTACTTTACTACTGGTGCTGCAGTCTAGTAATCATTCCAGAAAATTCAAGAGAGCTCTGCTTTGTTGGAAATGTTGAGTACTTTTTGGGCAGCCTTTTCAAATAAACAAAAGTCATCTATGACTTGTCATCTATGAACATGTTTATTTATTTATTTATTTATATTTTTTATTAAAAACCACAGATCTAACCTGTGGTATGTCTTAGACACACTGATGACATCATTAAAATATTCAAAACTTAACAATTACCGGGGTACATTACTATATAAGATTATGTTGGTTGATTGTGGTCATTTTTTAAATCCATCCATTCATTTCAAATGCCACATCTTTTAAAGTGCTAAAATACCGTGACTTGACATTCTACATAGCTACATAATTACTGGAGAACATATCAAGACTTACTGATATATTATCATAATATAATTTTTAAGGGTGTTTTAAGGGTGTATTTTAGAAATAAACTCAATTCACCAAATATGGTTCCTTGCCTGATAAAGCCCCACCGTAAATCTTACACTGAAGGTCAATGAACCAAGACCAAGAAACATAACTCCCACTACGAGGTCATAATATCAAACTTGCAGTTTACATCCAATAATACTAAATCATGCTATAGTAAAAAAAAGAAAAAGAAATGTGCTGGACACACAAAATAGATTACAAGCTCCCACATATTCACTTATCTAGTCAAGGGAGTGCCGGAGAGATCTTATGCACCTGGTCACCCCTGACCCAATCTGACAGCAGCTTTTAAGTCCAAAAGGTTGTTGCAAAACTCAGCAGGAGTGGCAGTGAGCAAGTTGAACTCAAGTTCAACTAGACACGGGCGTCTCCTCTCACTTTTCTATGAACACTATGCATGCATGTACGTACGCGCGCATTCACATTCACACACACACACACACACACGCACACACGCATACACACTCTTGTCTTTGTATCATGGTGGGGACATCTCATTGACATGATGCATTTCCTAGCCCCTTCCCCTAACCCCAACCATCAAAAATGATTGCCTACCCCTATTCCTTACCCTAACCTCAACCACAACCCAATTCAAACCTAAACTTTAAAACCAAGTCTTGACCCTCAAAAAGAGGTCTGAACTTGTGGGGACCAACAAAATGAAGGTCCCCACAATGGTTGTTAAACCTGAAAAAACATGCGTGTATGGGCCCCACAACATACACACACGCACGCGCACAACCCCCCACCCCCCCACCCCCCCACCCCCCACACACACATAATAATTTTTTAAAACTGAAATAAAATGTATTATTATTATTATTATTACTATTATTATTATTATTATTATTATTATGTTCATGGACATGTTTTGTGGAAGCTAATCCAACCCCAAATTTATGTGTCCGGAACAAGCTGTCACTGTGATCTTTGGTGTATTATTTGGACAATTTTGATGTTGTAGTGATCATTTCTATTGCATCATAATGATAAAATCCAAATGTGAAAAAAGTCAACCAAATTGAATGAGTCAGCCACAAAAGCAGTAGGCATAAAATTTCGTTTCACATTATCAACGCTATTCACACAGACATTTCCAGCCTTCATAAACATACATTCTGTATGCACACTATACTAAAAATATATTAATAATAAAAATAATAATAATAATAATTATTATAATAATTATAATAATGCTTTATTTTTTTCTTTTTACTGTGTGGCCTTATGCTTCTTTAAAGTACATTTGTATAATCTAACATGATCCAAACTACTGCCTTTGCAAAGAAAACAACGCAGAGCTTTTATTGGCACCATCACAGAGGCTGCATGGGACGGACGGGGAAGGATGCGTGGAGAGAGAAGCTGTCATTGGTATGTGAAACCCTCAGAGTCTTTGGGCTGATCAGCTTTCCATCGATCTCTCGTCACTCGGATGATACACACACAAAACACTCACGGAAAAAGAAGTCCCTCGCCACTCAGTGGAGCACTGATTGATTGAAGCACAGGGGCCAAATGTCTTCATTGACGGCTTGTCCATCAATGGAGCTTTGCAGACAAAAACATCTCCATCCATTGTCTTTGTCACACATTCTGCTCAGGATCACTGAAAGAAGAGAGACTATCCCAGCTGACTTGAGGGTGAGAGGAAGGGAATACCTTGGATTGATCACCTGTCAATCACAGGACTGATACGCAGAAAATCACTTTAATTAGCACCCATGGGTACTTTAGGTTACATGTTTACATGGTTTTCCAAATCACTGATGACATCCGTATCCTATTACTTGCAGTGCCCAGAATCTGTAAAAGTACAGAAAGGTGCCATAGGCCTAGGTTTTTCCATGGAATCTCCTATGATACACCAAAATGAATTAACTCATTCACTGCTATTGACGGCTATAAACGTCAAAAATGAATTTGAACTATATCTATTAGTTTAACATTTTTTCTCACTTTTGTTAACAATAGTATGAAAACCTAGAATTGTTTTTATTGTATTAGAACAGATTTAAAATGTGTGATTAATCGTGAGTTAACTAGTGAAGTAATACGATTAATTACGGTTAAAAATTGTAATTGCCTGACGCCCTTAATTTTTTAAATAATCTTTACTTAAGAAAAAAAAAAGATTACAGATTAAATATATATATATATATATATATATATATATATATATATATATATATTTTTTATATATTTTTTTAAGATTAACAATTTGGGGCAGCAGGCGATTAAAATTTGTAATTGTAAATATTCGCATGACTTCACTAGTTAACTCACAATTAATATATATTTTTTATATCTGTTTTAAATGCCCCACCAAAAAATTCTAGGTTTTCATACTCTTGTTAAGAAAAATGGAAACAAATGTTAAACTAATAGAAATAGTTCAAATGAGTTCAATTAAAATATGTGCATGAGTTTTCACTTTCACAAGACAACATGGTGGAAATGTGGTTAGCAGGGGCAATTCTAGGATCAGAAGTTTAGGGTTGCTCAGAGTTTTGGTGTCAGAGCATATCCAATGAGCACGGCATTCAGTTGGCGGCCTGGGCGCAGCAGGGGGTTTTGGGGGTTTGACATTTTACCGCTCAAAAAACACGCACACGCACATGCACGCACACACACACACACCACGTCTACAAAAACGAACTATCGACCTCATTACCAGCGCATAAACTTGTTTACTTAATGATTGTGTGCAACAACCAAAAGTCATGACAGAAGATCAACAGCATTGTCCATCTAGACCACCGCGTATCAAAGCCTTCATAAAGCTTACTGATGATAAAAGCAGTCTTAAAAAGCTGACATAAAAACATCGGAGCTGCTGGCAGAAGAAAACAGGCCATGCACAAGACGAGATGTGAGGAATAAAGCGGAGGGAATCATAAGGTCAGAGCGAGGAGGGAGGCTTTGAGTCTGACAATAACGAGCAGGCAGATGAAGCCACAAGCTGTTGAAGTTGATGGTGGATGTGCCAAAATTGACAGCAGCAAACAGAACAAATATAATGAGGACAGGAACAGTTCAACGTGATGTTGCTCTGTTCTATATTCTTCATCTTTATCTACAAGTATGTCACAGCTGAATTTGTTCATCGCTGTGACGGAAAGTAACATTTTACGAAAAAATATGTGTGGCAATCCTGTAAATTTTTCACTACAGTTTCGAGAATGGCTATTTGGGCCTAACTGTATCCACATACTACAAAATGTAGACACACACGGGGGCAAGAAGGCGGTCTCCAAATGTCCACTCCAAATTGACATCATCCTCTTGCAGTTACTTTACAAGCCACTTTGTGAAAGCTGAATGCTGAATTCCATTGGATGGCAGACAAATGCTGTGTTCACTCCCACAACGGCGCACAACGAAACAAACGCTCATTTCTATCTGCACCCATCTACCAAAATACCAAACAGGCACAAAAAATAGGGCCCTACCTGTCTTATAACATTGGGCAAACAGAGTTGCAGTGGGGAAAAAAAGCTGTATGTGGCAGTTGAATCCACATTACCACCACCTACAGGACTGGAATGGATGATTTCTCCATAAAATCCAATGGATGGATTAGTTGTCCTCTGTGAAGTGCCTGCATAGTTATTATTATTGTGGATTGTTTTACAGTGTTCACCACGTAGTCATAATTCACTACTTGCAAATTAATTTAGCGAATTTACGTACTTGTATCGTATCTACATCGACATATTAAGGCCATGTATAAATATTTTTTTAGGGGGCTTGTAATATTCTGAGGAAAAAAACTATAACATATTTACAAGAAATAAATTTGTGATAGTATAAAGTTGTATATTTGTGAGAAGAAAACATCTTAATTTATTTTATCTTAATTTAATAATACATTTATGAGAAATAAAACCGCAGGCAAAATCAAAAAAAGGCCCTCAGAAACTTGTGAGACGTAGCGTAGCTACAGTCCAGACAAGGTGCTGGCTTTTGTCCACCAGGAGCTATATAACGTGAAGATTAGTTGGCGGGGTTAATGGACCAATCTTTATCAAATGAAAAAGCAGGATGGAGACGAATTTCTAAACTTTACTCGTTACACAGCAAACTACAGCGACAACACTTCCTGACCCCCAATCAGCTGACTAACACTAAAAAAATCAGAAGCTAGCAGACTGTAGGTAAATGCAAGTGAATGACTGAGAACAGCAGATTCAACACATCGATTTAGTCATTTGTATCCAATGCTTCAAAGTGCAAAATTTGATATGGTTAATCTCTGCTAAATCAATTACTATCTCCTTATTTGAAAACCCGACTGAAAAGTATTGGAACAAACATCTGAGTATGCTATGTGTGTGTGTGTATTTTTTTGCAAGTTTCAGAGTTTTTTTCGCTCACAAACCTACGAGTTTATTTCTTGTAAATTTACACTTTTTTTCTCGCAAATCCGACACTTTATAATGTCACAAATGTGAGAGCTTTTTCTTGGAAATTTGTGAGTTTTTTCTCGGAATATTACCCCCCTCAAATTTATAAATATATATATATATATATATGTGTGTCCCTAATACGCCATTGTACTTATCTTTATATAAATACAAACAGCAGAAGTTTTTTTTTATTTTTTTATTTTTTGTGGGTGTGCTTGTTACAAGTACAGTGAATGAAGATTCATGCTTTACAATCTCTTGTGTCCAAACAAAGAGGTGTGCCCTTATAGAATGACATCACTTTTTTTTTTTGCTGATAAACTGTATCAACTGGTGTCTACAAATGCTGTCTACGTGTCCTGGTCATTATTTCTGACATTTTATTACATGTTTGTTTACAGCTTGAATTTGGGGCAAAAATCGTGTTTGGTGCCATCTTAAGGTTAAACACTGAGATAAACCCAATTTGGCTGTTTGTCCTCTCATTACACGTCACTTGTTCCGCATGACGTAGTTTTCATTCTCGAACACGCCTCCTTAAACGGCTTCTTCGTGAGTTGCTGCTGTCAATCACAGCCAGACCACGCCCAACCCTCTACCCATTCGCAACCCAACGGTCCTCCAGGCCACACCCCCTTTGAGAGCCAATATCAGATCGTAGTGAGGGGTGGACTTCCTGTTGAGTAATCCTTTAACCTGAACCTGTGTACAGAGTCCATAAGCCTCGCTGCACACATATCTACGCTAACATGAGAAGCCATCTGGTCTCTACGCCCAGCAACTCACACTCTCTCGCCTGTCATGCTTATCACTCTCTGCTCATTCCAGGGCTGGAGTGTGGAAAAAGTCTAATTTCGGGATGACAGGTGGCCATGATGGGAGGATGTGTGGCGCGGACTATCTTGTCAAACTTGTCAGCACATTTACCTGTAGCAACAGTCTGAGGTATGTAGGTGTCACAGTGGGAATTTAGTTTTCAATAATACCAACAAAAAAAGTATTTCTAAACATAATTATAATGCTCAGTTTTTGCACCTTTTAACACCTTTCTCATTATTGTAACTAAATGGGGGAGTTGTCAAAATATAATAAATTTTGCAGATTTTTTTTTTTAATTTTCTACAGAAAAAAAATCTTTGTGTGACTGCTGAAAAAAAGAAACATTATGATTTAATAATAAGCATAATAGAAGTGCGAGTCAACAGACTCCAGCTCAGTCACAGAAATGGAGCCCGTTCAAATCTGTCATCTTTTTAAATTGCAAAGGACAAACACAGCACTGGCGTACACATTAACACACATACAGAAACACACACAAAATGAGCTAATAGCTTCCATCTGTAGCTTGTTATAGTCATCTTAACAGCTCATCACCTCACTGTGAAAACAAGTCTCACATCATCCTGTCTTCACTGTCCTGTGTCCATCCGTCCATCCCTCCGTCCATTCATCCATCCATTTAACCTTTGATACTCATCAAGGCTTTTCTCCCTTCTGTCTATCCATCTTCAACTTCCTTTTTGGTTTTATTTTCCCCCCTCAAAGCGGCTTACCTTCACAAATATGTCTTGGCTTTTATCCCTCGTGTCTGTCCATCTGTCTCCTTGTCGCTTTCCTCTTTCCCCACTCTCGTATTTATCCCTCTGATATTCTTGGGCCCATATACAGGGAGTCTCAAAGCATCCATGAGGGAGACCTCTACATCTGTCTTCAATGTACCTCAGGTCCCCGCAGGCCACCAGGACAAACCGAAAGTGACACACAAAAGAGCGGCTGGTTTTCGCAGATGTGTCAAAGCTCGGCGATGGTATCGCGCAGACTTGGCCACTTCAAAGATATGCACAAGGTTTATTCAAAGGATTTGTTTACAGTGGTCCTCTTGGCCTCAAGCCTGTGCTGGGTTCTGTCAAATTCATGAAAGACAAGATGCTTTTTCCCATTTTCTCAGCGACTGATTAGTCTGGAGGCTTGTATTCAAATGGTAGAAAAAAGTCTTACTGGAGTATAATAAGAATGAATTTTATAGTCCACATTTGCCATCGTGTTTTAATGTGGAAATGAAGGCGTTCTTTCTTTCTGCTAGTTCAAAACGGTGCAGATGAGTATCTGGTGACTCTCAATTAGACATGCATGTGTTGGTCTCTTTGTTCCTTTTTCCTAGTGAATGGATAGCAAAACTGTCATCATGTTGCAACCAGATAGCTTTTAAAGCAACAATATGTAGAAATTCGACCCTAACAGCTGCTTTGAAGTCATCATGTTCTATAGAGAGAAATATCTTTAATAAGTAAATATTTATTTCAAGACATATTGAAGAGCTCTGATGTATTGGGGGTGCTGGTAATCCAATTTTCTGCATTCTTTAGGCTAGTGTACTTATAAAAAAGTTTTTTTTTTTTTTTTTTTTTGCTGTTACCTTCATCCACTTTGTTACATTATAGGAAAGTTCTACATTTAAAAGAATAGATTCCTTACATTTATGCCAAATAGCAAAAAAAGTGCCCACATTTCCCCCATAAAAAGCTAATCTGATGCACTATTATTGTGTAAAATATTCATTTGAGTTGACTTTTGCCTTCTTTTACCAATGGTAAGGATTGGATAAGAATTCCTCCACATTCGTAGCCATTTTCTGAATTTTTTTTGTCACCATCGTTAAAAATGATTAAGAAATGGAATGTTCTCTTTTCATAATAATTCACATTGAAAACTTTGTCTTGTCGATCCTACAACTAGCATCATGACCTCAAACAAAGGGTTGCATTATTATTATTATTATTATTATTATTATTATTATTATTATTTATAAGCTTTGATGGAGGTCTGAATTCTCTCAATGTTTTTGTTGTATTTATTCCAATGTTATTAACTCTGATTAGACGTAAGGAAAACATTTCTACTGCTTTGAGTATAACTTCATGGAAACTATATTAATTCCCTGGCTATAATTTTCCATGAAGTGATAAAAAGCAGATGCTCTCAAGAAGTGCACTTTTTGGGGGGGAGTTGACGGATTTGCTGAGGGAGTGAAAGGTTCATTTCCAAATCTCATGCTGACATGACCTGTGTGCAAATTGGGCATTGGTAGGATCCTAAACTGTGTTAAGCTGCAGACTGAAATGCACATACACACGCTGTAGGCTAAAATAAGGGAGATCACAAATGGATTTAATTTGATCCTGTATGCCTGCAAAATATGAAATGCAAGGCAAAATCACTCACACCCATCAGAATGTCTTCTAAAAGTTTCTTTTGTTGTCATTTCTAAGCTAAGCAAATTTCGAGTCCTTTCCAATTATTTCCTCCTTCACATTGGATTTCCACGCACATGCACGCTGACAAACAAAGCGTTCATTGACAATATCTTTCCAAGGTTACTTGAGCTTGGTTGTTTATTGTTGCAGAACGTCAAGAATTTTTGGAATCTGACACATTCTGCACCATGTGCATGCAACCTGGTCTCATATTAACATCCCACCTTTTTTTTTTTGTAGCTAACTCATGCAAAAAAGTTAACCAGGAAGCTGGACAATTCAACATAGAGCTGTCCAAGGAAATGTATCATAAAAATATTAAGAACCTGTTTAGATGTTTTAACGATGATGAATGCGATTTATATAGTCCAATTACTGAATAGTGTTCCTTTAACAAGTAGTTTTTGCTTGATTTAGTAAAAGAAAACCCTAAAAGAAATAATGCATATGACCAAATTAAATGATTTAAAAAGTAAAAGGGAATTGTTTTTCCTCACAAAGACTGTTGAAATTAATCACACACTTGATAGTCTTGCCATGACAGAGTAAATCCTGGGATTTCCTGGCAACCTGTCACTGTTTCTCACGGCTAACACCTCTTTGACCCCAAACACATCATTACAGCGAGACATGATGATGTGGACGTGTTAAAATAAGCAACAAATATTATGGTTTGATTTTTGTTTATTTCAAGGCTGTTTTTATCATTTAAACGGAAAAAGGGTAGAGCACCAACCACATAAGGCACATTAAGTGGATGAAAACTGTTTTTACTGCTATTCTATCCAATGCTTTTTCCTTGGCAACACATGCAGAAACACAGGCAAACATCAGAAGTGACTCCAAAACTGCACTAAAAGGACTTTAAGACTCATTCAGGTGGAGCATAATTGCTACATGTGGAGATTGCAGTCAGATGTGCTTGTTTCAAATTTGGTTTTTATCTGGTGGTGGTTGTCATGTTCTACGATTTCACATTCAACTTTTATATTATGTTCAATGAAACTTTAAAATATCCATAGAATGTGAATATGCATATATATAGCTGTCTATACTGTCTGTGATTGACTGACAAACAGCTCAAATGTTCATCTCTCATCCGATGTCAGACGAGAGCTCCAGCTCACCTTTGACACTGAATAGTGGATTGAAGATCTGATCCGTATTAATTGTTAAATGATTTATTAAAAGAAAGAATAGATAACAAATACTTGTCACTCATGCTGTTTTCACTATTACTCGTCTGGTAAGTCAAGCACACATGCGCACACACGCACACACGTGCAACACTTCTCTCTGTCATCCCAGGAGGCTTCTGATTAGTCTGTTGTGCCGAGCAAAACGCAGCCAAGCCTCTTAGCTCATCACCCTTGGTGCGCGTCGTTATCATTACATCTGTCCTTCTCTATTTTCATTTTCACCCGCCCTGCTTGACGCCACCTCTCGGAAACTATTTTCTTTTTCTCTTTTCTACCCTTCTCCTATATGTCTCTGATTCTTTTTGGTTACCGATCATCTCTTAAGTCATCTCCACTTCCTTAACAATCTACAGTCTCATCCTCAATGTCTCCTAAATCTTGTGTCTTGGCATTATTAACCATCTCCATCACTTTAATACTTTCATGTTGGTCTTCTTTTTTTTGTGTGCAGTATGTGAGTTCCTGTATAGTTTCTATTTTTATTATGGTCCCAGTTCCCTTTCAGTATTGACAAAAGAGACATAAATAATGCATACCTAAATTTTATGATGGCAATAATTTGGCCCTGGAACTCATTATTTTTAGTTTCCAAATTTAAACAAATTGGAGGTCATGTGTGGAACAGATGGTATGACAACATTCTCATTGATGGACGTACTAAAAACTGTAGTGCATGGTTGAGTGGTGTCAAAAACAAACAAAAACAAAAAAATTGGACACACACAGTGTCCTATGAGAGGCATAACAAGCTGCTGAATTAACACTGCACATCCAATCCAAATAAAGAAACAATAAATCAGGGAAAAAGCTGAAGTGTTGTGTTCAGGGTGTGTCAAGTGCAGAAAGCTTGGACAAATGACTTCTTAGTGTGTGAGGCCCCCCATTGGTGATGTCGCAATCACTCTAAACTACTTGGGGGGAGTACAGTGCTTTCATTGATTCTGGCCTTCCACACATTAAATTTAGCATTTCCAAATAATGCATGATGCACGTGTATAGCTGATTAATAGCTCTTTGATTAACTCATTCACTGCCATTGACGGCTATAGACGTCAAAAATTCATTTGAGCTATTGCTATTAGTTTATTTTTTTCCACTTTTGTTAACAAGAGTATGAAAACCTAGGTAAAAAAAAAAATTGCACATTTAGAACAGATATAACATTTGTGATTAATCGTGAGTTAACTATTGAAGTCAAGCGATTAATTACAATTTTAAAAAATTAATTGTCTGACGCCCCTAATTTTCAAATTATATATATATATATATTTATATATATATATATATATATATATATATATATATATATATATATATATATATTTTTTTTTTAAATTAGGGGCATCAGGCGCAATTTTTTTTTAATTGTAATTAATCACATGACTTCACTAGTTAACTCAAGAGTAATCACACATTTTATATCTGTTCTAAATGTACAATAAAACATTTTTGTAGCTTTTCATACTCTTGTTAACAAAAGTGGAAAAAAATGTGAAACTAATGAAAATAGTTCAAATGAATTTTTTATGTCTATTGCCGTCAATGGCAGTGAATGAGTTAAAATGATGCAAAAGTGTGTACGGTATGTCGATTAGGTGTGTAGTTGTTTTGTTATTGTATGTCCACTTCATAGACAGTGCTGGTATCATGGGTTTATATTTTCTTCTATTCCTTTTTAATTTTTCTTGGTGCACATGTCTTGTTTTATTATTTTATTACCTCCGACAAAGAAATTGATGATTTCAGAAAGATCCGCATTGTGGATACAGGAATTTTTATTTATCCATTAAATTCAGTGGACAATTGTTTTGTTTGTGTTTAATATGCTGACATTTATTGCTGCTACATGGAGTATTGTTTCCAAAAATGTGTTCCCTGAGAAACCTGGAGTGGTCCATAAGAAAAATTTGAAGATTTTAAATATTTCACAAGTAATTGTTTTGTTAACCTTTTAGCATAGTTAATTGTCATTCCGAGGATACCAGAATATCCATGTTCCATCTGGATCTACTGTATACGGTTGCACTCGTGGGCCTATTGTTTATTGCGAATTTGGCACATTCTATAATTTTTTTCCTCTATCTTAGAGTTTTCAATCAGAGGTCTGGGAGTACTTAAAAAATCAACTAGTGGAAAAGAAAAAAGACAGAAAAATTGCTGTCATCGCGCTATAGCATAACATGACTGAGGGGAGGTTAAAAAAAAGGCTGACTGAAGAAGAAAAAAGGCGCTCCAGGACAAGAATGGCTGCCACATTCTAGTCAAATCCGGCAGGCTATCCCGCTGAGTCCAAGAACAACCAACACTCGTCTTTGTATCGGTTTGTGGGCGATGCCAATGGAGCAAACACGCTAATTCAATCACAGGCAGCGAGACAAAACTAACAGAACTCTTGACTCTGAAAACGAATGCGATCGGCTCAAAAGGGCCAATGGTGAGAGCGTTTCTGTTTTCAAGTGACCCCCCGCGTTTGCTGGAAACAAAGTGAATGTTGTATAAGACACAGTGTGTGTGTGTGTGTGTGTGTGTGTGTGCGTGCGTGCGTGTGTGTGTGTGTGTGTGTGTGTGTGTGTGTGTGTGTGTGTGTGTGTGTATGCGTGTGTGTGTGTGTGCGTGTGTATGCGTGTGTGTGTGTGTGTGTGTGTGTGTGTGCGTGTGCCTCAGGTCAGCCTGTGTGCTTGTGTATGATGTGTGCCCACAAATAGACACAGGATGAGTGGATAAAAGAAGTTGGCAGGTCATGGAGGCCTGCTTGCAGTTCCTTTAAAACGTACTTTGCTTGACCAGCATGCCCCTCACACGCAGCTTTTAAAGGGAATGGGAGAATCCACTTTAATTGGCAGCTAAACATAACGGCAAAATGGAGCAAGATTGTAACGTTTGAAAATGGTGTTCCCATTTTTGTGTCTAATCAGGTATTTGCCAATATAATTCCGCTGGTTAATATTAATGCTCGTCTCCATGTTGGGGCGGATGTGTTTTCATCGTAGTCCGTCACTCACACCAATTAGTTATTATGGAGTGATACGCCAGATCGCTTCCATATGGATGTAAATCAGTCATCTAGACTGGATATTTATTGGGAGATTGTATACAAGCGTGCACAGAAACTTGTCTGTCGCGTCTCATCTGGGCGTCGTCAGTGACATGTTGACGAACCTTTGGTCAGTATTGATTCTGTCATGGTGTCTTAACAAATAAGTTCTGTGTGTTATTATAAGATGACTTTATTTAATACAACCAGTGTATTTGGATACAGTTTTTCTTGATAAACCATATAGCCTATGTTTCTCCTTCTGAGCACCACAGCCACACTTTAACGTGCTACGCTGCACCAGCTGGCACGGGTCTGCAAAAATACCAAAACTTTTCTCCTGCCCCTGTGGATTTTTACACCGCTCCTCATGCTAGACAAAACGGAACATGAAAATAAATCCCAGAGAGTTTACTTTTTAAATTTTAGTGTAGTGTGACAATGGCAATTAAAAAAGACTAACACCTTTGTCATTTTTATCAGAACTTTCAGTATGACTGGACACTCATGGTTGGGTAAAATAACCTGTGAGAAAAATCAGCCCAGTCTGGCTCTAATTTGATTTACAAGAAAAATAACCATTCAGAGCTCAAAGGCGTGATTGACGAGGTGTCAATCATTTCTCATGCACTGGCAAGCACACCCCTGCCTCCTCGCACTGAAATGGGCAAAAGACTAACAGACAGAACCGAGTGAAGGGACCACAGTGGCACTAAATTGGCATTAATTCTTCTTGACAGGTAATTTTATCACATTTATGACAACCTTTAGTGTTATAGTAAAATATGCTACCAACACAGTCACACCTAACATCTGTTTGTTTACAGTGCTAATGCTAGCTTAGTGACAGGCTTGGCTCTCCAGGCAACTCCAGGTTGATAAATTAGGCTTGATTCAAATCTTGCTAGCAGTTTTAACACTGCAAATTACTACTTCAACAATGTTAAAATGTTACTTAAAACACTACGTGAGTACGGTTTCTTTAAGTTTTGTGATAGCTACGGATCCTGCAATGGATCCTATTTGGGAAAACATGGATTGTTTCAAAGTAGCAGTGATCAGATTTTTCTTCTTTGTTTTGTTCTTATTACTTTGACCACTAGGTGCTATATGTGACTTACATGTGAACATCTTTGTGGCTCTTGATTTGGAGGAAGAAGCACAAAGACTGCAGGTTTGCCGAGGTAAAAATTGCTTTCTTCCTGTCCGACCCCCCCCCCCCCCCCTCTGCACCCTAATTGATTGAAATGAGATAATGACACCTTTTCCTGTCACTAAATTACTTCCTAATCCTCCCGGGAATCCAAACACCCTGTAGGCTATTCCTGGTTGTCATGAGCACGAGGGAAGATAGAGGGACGGACTCCTCCCCCTGAGGTGAGGCAAGAAAGAAGACCGAGGAGGCGCATATGATTCAAGAAAATCACACTGAGCTAAGCAGACTTCAGTCAAGGTGGAAATTATTAAAAGTGTGTAACCTGTAGTGTTATAGGTCAAGAGCTCAGGAAGCATTTGTCCAGTAATAATAATGTTATAGGCAGAGGTTTTTCCTACATTCTGCAAGAAGCTAGTAACAAAAATGCCAAATTTTTAGAATGAAGGAAAAGATTGTTCATGGTTACTTGAAAGTGGGGAAAAATGTTCACAAGCTTGGTCACGCATGTCTTTTTTCTCTCTCTGAGTTTGTCCAGAAAAAAACTATAGTTTGGACCGCATTCACATGAAGTGTCAACATATCACACAAAATCTCATTTTACTAGTATCAAAGGAATAACTTCACAGCAGTAAGTCAGAAAAGTCATCACTTTTTTTATAGGCAAAGGAGTCTTTTATTGTTTTACTTTTAACAGTGTTTTTAACTTTTTTTCCCCCACTTGTTTGAAAATTAAGAATATGAAAATGTAGATTAAACATAGCCTGTACAGGAAGTAAAGTTTTTATTTTTATTCTATTTACTAATATTCCAGAACAATTTGTGTGTGTGTCCATTAGCATTTACATTCATTGAATTTACTTATTTAGCTTTGGATTATGTTTTGTTGATCAAGAAATACATGTTACCACTCTCCATCAGAGTGGCATTCAAGGAAAATTAGACTTTAGGAGAGAAAAAATAAAATAAATAAAAAAGGTGTTTAAATGCACACACATTGGCCAAACTGGCCTTTGTGAAGCTGGGAAAATAGAAGGGTGCCAAAAAAGACACCATGGCTAATTAAATAACTGAATCCCATGGACGCATTAACTGTTTTTGTTCTTTTTTCTTTGGAACCTTGTCCATTCAG
The DNA here is from genome assembly GCF_051991255.1 of Vanacampus margaritifer. Classification (NCBI taxonomy): domain Eukaryota; kingdom Metazoa; phylum Chordata; class Actinopteri; order Syngnathiformes; family Syngnathidae; genus Vanacampus; species Vanacampus margaritifer. The sequence continues at coordinate 16,157,897 of NC_135432.1, forward strand.
CTGTGATCAGTCTTGTACACAAGTGAAACTTTAGCCTGCTAAGCGTCATGGGAAGTGGTCATCTATGCATTCATTTTCATTCAAATATCAAAGTGCCCATGGCCACTAATGTGCTTTAGCTTCTTCTGACTTTTCCATTCTTAGTCCATCAATGTGTCAATTTTCTATATAAATTTGCAGGGCAAAAGCCAAAACGTACTGCAGGAGGGCACATACTGAGACAAACAACAATTCACACAATCACTGAGCACAAACAGAACCTACACTTGCCTGCATAAAAGCCAGGCACAATCAGTGACTTTCTTAGTTCCTGTTGCTAAAAGAATACGTGATGCATTGGCTTACAAGTTTAATTTGTTTCATGAACATGCTCATAACTCAAATCACTCATGTCTCAAATCACCTTTCTCCACTGAAATTAATGTAAATGTCATTAATCTGTTCCAGAGCCATATTATGCTGTCTGGTCTGCATGACCTGGCCACCACCAGGGGCAGTAGAATGCAGACATACACATGAAGAAGAGTTTCACAACTAACTCCTTAATCTGAAGTAAGATTAGTGATTTTTCACTGAGGATAAAGAATGTATGCCCGTGAGTATTGCTATTTTGTGTTGTTACTGTTCAAATATCTTTTGCTTAAAGATTTATAACATAAGTGCTATTTGTTACTCTATCGATGGCATTTTATATTGTGTGTTAGCATTAAGATGGTGGATTTTCCTACGGACATTAATACAGGCGATTATCTTGGCTAAGATGCCTCCTTTTTCAAGAATTGTTCACTATCTGTCAAACTGCTGCTTGTTGTGAAGTGAGTAGAGTTCACGCCAACCAATTAATGAAACAATACATGCTATGCTTAAATCTTCATACTGTAGGTTTACAGTTACAGTAACACTGCCACGTTGTTTTCCCTGTCCCCCTGAGTGCGGCCGTCACAGTGCCTCCGACAGGAAGACGACGTGACTGTTCTCCTGAAATCATGTCACGGAACAGAAGGAAATCCTGTGTGATATCTATCGCCTATGAAGACTATACACGCCCACTCTGTCCTGACTGGAAGCAAACAATGAGCTCGACTTGGCAACAACAAAGTCAACAGCCCTTGAAAACAAACACAAGCGTGCATGCATCATCTTTTGCACGCTTATCTTAAGAAAGCTAAATGAGTCATGGCCAAAAGCAGGTTCCGATTAGATGCAGGAAGAGGACAAAGGGCTTGACACATACAATACAATACATAGACAGCTGGCTATTCCATCTCTACAGGAAGTGAAAAGTGAACAAAATGTGGAATGTGTTGAAATTCTTCTCCATTTGAGAGGTCAACAGATGTTGCACCTGAGAGAGGGCCTGCTGGCTCAGCTTCAATTGCTGCTCTTCCAAACCAAAATTCAACAACCTGTATGATGTCAGAGTACACTACTTTGCTTTCTGCTAAGTGTTTAGACTAAATATATGTAAATGTAAATGCAGCATTCACTATTTTTATTTTTCGAAGCATTCATTCATAGATTTACGCTAACACAGTATTGATCTTATATTGACAAGTGACTTATCGATCAATTGGCCGGCCTGATTTAATCAGCTGATATTAGCTATTTCAAAATTAACATTACAACATGAGACAAGGATAATGACAGTCAGACATGTCCAACCCCCAACCCACAATAAAAGCCTATTTTTGTACATTTTTCTCTCTGTTATGAAGTTTTACAAATTAATGAAGTTAATGGCACCAAAAGATAAGTAAAGTTTTATTCACAATATCTTATTAAATTATTCAGTCAATGAATCACTTATCAGAAATTTATTCTGCCAGATAATAGAATCGCTCGTTGAGCCCTAATTTTGACAGTGCTTAACTTAATAATCAGCATTGTTCTAACACAAGTTCTAAATCTCAGCATTGACTCAGTTTTACATGCGTAAAACTGGTTTTGAACATTGGAGCAACCAGCACTGAACATTTGACACTCAGCAATCACACAATGAGCGCCCGTAAAGACATCTAGGCTGAAAACAGTCGCTCGTGTGGAAGAAATGAGCTGGGTATTTAGTTTGTAGTTATTTTACAGTCCCCCATCACACTTCATAAATTAGCCAACATCCTCCGTGGGTGCTTGCCCGCCGCTGTGAATAAATTCTAATAATGAGACAATCACATCCCGCAGAAGAGCGAACCTTTGCCAAATCACCTCCAGCTCTCATCCAACAAGCACGCCGCCCCCCTCTAACCTGTACAGTAAAAGCACCACCGCAGGAAGTCCTCACAAACAGAAGCCAAAAATGCACATTAAAGTCTCCCAACCTTTACTGAGTCAGGGCACATATTTTACTGTACATTAGGGGAAAAAAAACAAATACTGTACACTTTAATTGTACCTTCTGCCATCTAGTGGAACTGCATTTAAGTGTTCTGCCAGTCACTATACATCATTAGATATCTATCATTACACTATTATTAGATATGTAAGCAAACATACATTATTTGAAGTAAATAGATAGTTTTCAACTTGAGTGAGTCAAGTTCTCATGGCACACTTGATAAATCCTAATGGTACACTGTTACACTGCATTTTATTTATATATGTTTAATCATACATCAAACCATCTTTAATTACCTCCAAATTGACCTTCAAAACCCAAATTTTGTTAGAAACTGTACAATAGGACAAAGATTTTAATTCGTAATACAGACAGCCAGCCACATGCATAGATAGATAGATAGATGGATGGATGAATGGATAGATAGATAGATAGATAGATAGATAGATAGATAGATAGATAGATAGATAGATAGATAGATAGATAGATAGATAGATAGATAGATAGATAGATAGATAGATAGATAGATAGATAGATAGATAGATAGATAGATAGATGGGTAATGTACCTTTATAGGAGAGTCTGAGCCGTGGCACATTTGACTTGCTGCTGGATGAGACCCAAGTGGCAAGGAGCACCAAGAGATAGAAAATTGGAGTAAATCCTGCCATTCTTCTGGATGAAATGTTCTTCTTCAGGCTAGACTGACTCCTCAATTTCAACCTGCCCTCTTCAGCATCAGGCTGAATATTCCAAGAACGTAAACCCAGGAGTGGTCCTCGTATTATGAAGAGTCTACATGAGAAGTGTTAGCGCCCTAAAATAAAGAAAGACTGTGGATGTGCAGATGCTGGTTGAGAGCGTGTGGCGTGCGCGTCTCTCCAAGCGCAATGATGAACTGACTGACTCACTTGGGTCAGGACTGCTCTGCACTTCCTCACTGCTTCCAACACATGTGCAGCAGAAGAGAGGACAAGTATGTTGGGAGCCAGGAAAGAAGCACCACGCCTCTCTCTCTAACCCCCCTTTAGCTCTTCTCTCTCACCCTTGCTCTCGCTCACTCAGTTTCTCTCTCTCTCTCTCTCTCTCTCTCGCTCTCTCTCACTCTCTCGCTCTCTCTGCACAACTTGTGTTTGTTTGTTGCAAAATCACAATTTCAATGCATCGCAGTGTAAGGATGTCATATGGATGCAGATCTGGATAAAAAAAAAGGTTGTTTTCCCAGTTCTTTTGGCATCAAGGATGATGCCGAGAATGGGTGCGATTTTGTATTAACTCTTTGACTGCCAAAAACGTTAAATAACGTTTAGTAAAATCCTACGGAGGAGCGCCAAAGACATTAAAAGATGTTCACCAAGTTTTTTTAGGTTTTTTTTCGGAAACTGGTGGAGGAAAGCCTTGGCCAGCTGTGCTGAAAGTATCAAGCAGATCTAGTTAGTATAATGACTATTTTTGGCCCCTAGATGGCAGCGATGACTCTCTTTGGACAAGATCGGGTAGGCGTCAGTAGAAGAAGACGTGAGGTGGAACTAGAGTGTTGAGGGGACAATGGCTGAGAAAGCGAAAATGGCGACCGGTGGCAAGCAGCTCACGCTTGATCGTTTTTTTCAAAGAAGAGAAGCATCAACCAGTGCTAAAGAGCACATTGATGACGACGATGATGATGATGGTGACTCCGAGGTTGACGCCGAAGTTGGAAGCGTTGACGCGGCGGCTATGATCACGTCATAAAGCCTCAGCGGCTAGTGATGCTAACGCCGGAAAACGCGGAGCACAACCGAGCACTTCTGCTCAAGCGGACGCTCAAGCGGACGCTCAAGCGGACGTTCAATCGGACGACGAAGAGTGCCCCGAGTCCATTGCATATTCATCGGAGGAGTGGGTACAGTCTGATCACGGAGAAGACACTGATTATGGACTACGATGCCACCATGAATGGAGCGGATAAGATGGATCAGAACATCTCTTACCACCCGGTATAGGAACTGAAGGACATGAGGAAGCCAGACGTAACACCACCGTAACGTCACCGTATCATGATCCTGAGAGTAGACTTGATGGCAACATGGCCAAACACACACTGCAGTATATACTTGCTATTCCCCGGGAAAAAAAGCCAGCAAGAAAGTGTAGCGTCTGCAATCGCAGTGAAACTAATCTGTTGTGCAAATCCTGCTGCGTCCCCTTGCACGCAGGGGAGTGTTACAAAAAGAAAAACTGTATTTGAAACATCCACACAATTGTAAATAGTACCACAGTTGCACACATTTGTAAATAGTTTGCCAAATTGTTTTGTCAAATTGTTACACTGTTGAATATAAATAAACGTATTTTGCTATCAAAAAACACTTTTTCATTGTTGGTGGTAGTGTTTTACAGAAGTAAAGCACTATTTAGGTGTTTGTGGCATCATTCATGGAAAAAAAAAGTGTCAAATTCACTAGAGTGCATGAAATAATATAGTTTCACAAAAAGCTTGATTTCTCCGTATTTTGTTTCAAAACAGAGCATTTGGGTGAAACTAACCATTTTCTATTGTTGATTACTGAATAACGGAATAAAGTAGAAACAAACTTTTTTTTCTGATGAAAGATAAGAGTCCAATCTTTCATTTAGTAGTATGTGTATTTCCATAGTCCAAACAAAACTTTCTGTGGACCTTGAAAGATCAGTCAAAATGCTTAAATCGGCTGGCACCCACGGCATCCCTTTTCTGAAAACGTCTGGCAGTCAAAGAGTTAAGCAAAGAGCAACATCATTAGAATTTACAGTGCTTTGGAAACCATCCAACAGGCATCTGCTCTTCTTCTGGATTTTATCCCTTTTATCTGTCTGCCTCATTCCACAAAGTGTGGGCATTTTCTATTCGTTATCATGAGAGCACTGATATTATACATTTTCATAACTTTCCAGTCAGGAGGTGTGTGAATGCTTTTGCTCAACAAAAATGCAACCGTTAGACAATAATTGTCCAAAAGCTATAAAATATTGCTTAAGTCAAAAAATGGACCAACTGAACCCACATCGTAACGAGTAACTCTTGTGATTGTGTTTTGCCTCTTTTATGTGTTATTTTTGTACAGACAAGTTTTAATATAGTTAGACTGTTTATTATTTATATTTGTGAATTAAAGTTTTGCTACTATTGATATTAAATTATTGTAACTCTGTGACACCCTTAGTAACGAAGGCGGCCCCACGACTCTGGCTGGATTTTGAAGTGTTCGGTTTAGGTGAACGGTATGGGAATTCTTATTTATTATTATTATTTTTTTTCTCACGCACGCACGCACGCACACACACACGCACGCACACACGCACACACGCACAAACACACATCCAAAAAAAAAAAAAAAAAAGGGAGAACAATGATGATGACATTTCAAATGATCAATACTGAGATCTCCCAGAAAAAAAAAAAAAGAAAAAAAAAAAAAGTAACGAAGGCAGGCAGTCAGTACTACATATAATATAACGGTCTGTAAGGGTAATTGGAGTTGTAGTTGATTGACAATGAGACAGTCAACATAAGATGACATGGATGCTCTTTATTTATGGGCTGATTTCAAAACGAATGTGAGGACGACTCACCGGGAATTGTCCCGCCTTAGTAAGGCCCTTTTAAATAGAGAACACATTAAGTGCCATTTATCAATAAAAGTAACTAGAAAAAAACAACTCCAGAAGTAACTAATTTTGAAGTGGACAAAACACACTTACGTCAGAGTAACTGACTACTTTCAGACATTCACTGCTACTCATGATTTGACCGCAGATATTAATGAAATTGTAAAGACCAAAAAGACGCATAAGTAAGTACTTCATAAAAAAATATAACACCTTTGTGCTACAGTTCTATGAAATTAATACTTTCTATTTAAATGATCTTTTATTGCAAAATGTCAGTCAACAGCTTCAGTTCAAAAGAGATTGGCTTGGTGTAAGCCTTTTATGTTATTTTCATGCACTGCCACAACCTGTAAATATTTTTACAAGATCTACGGACAACTGCACACACTTTCTGAATAGCCACCACTTTGGTTTGTATGGTGTGATGAGGTTGTCAAGATGTAGAAATTAGTATAATTTTTGAGTTATTTCTAGATCTTAATGAGTTGTTTCGGATACACTTTGAAAACTGATTCATAATTTTATTGAAATTGCAATCAGATTGCTCTCATAACTTGCGTAATGAATAAATGTGAATATATTCCACCTGTGTTTGTAATTATTTACATCTTAGCAATGGTAAGATTTGTAATCGGGGTTATTTATAGTTTATTAAGCCACAAATGGTTCAGCCCTGAAACCAAATTGGGGTGAATGTTGCCAGCGAACTCAAATAATTGACAGCCCTGATATATTGACCGGTGTGAGTTTTTAATTCCCAATTTTAATTCCCAATTTTAATTCCCAATTTTAATTCCCAATTTTAATTCCCAATTTTAATTCCCAATTTTAATTCCCAATTTTAATTCCCAATTTACAGCGTTGCATTCTATGTGCACATAATGAAGGACTGAATTCTTTGAATTGTTCTACTATTTTTATAACTTTTGTTCTGTGACCGTACCCTTCAACTTCACATAGTAATGAATTAAATATGCTCATGACATATGGCTTCAAATTTGGTAGATAAATATTAAAATCTGACAGCTGGACGCCAACTACTTGGGGTGTATAGGATGGAATTGATTAGATTGGAATAGGAGGGCATCCATCTATTTTCTATAGCTCTTGTCCTCAGTACGGTAACCGAGTTGGAGCCTATCCCAGTTGACGTAGTGTGAGAGGTGTTGTACACCCTGGATTGGTTGCCTGACAACCACAGGGAAAATAGAGACAAAACAATTATGGGCATTTTAGAGTCTTTAATGGGCCTAACATGCACACTTTTTGGGTGCTAGAGGAAGCCAACGAAAACCCATGCAAAACACAAAACACACAAAACCTCCAAACGTGCTATCCCCAAGACTATTGTGCCTGTAATGCATTCAAATTGAAATCCATTTTTCAGACTTCAAATTTTAACAATGCAAACAATGACAACGCTCCCACATTTCTCTCTCACGGGGGGACGTGTTCAGTAGTTTAATTAAGTTGTGGGGTAGGCCTACGTCCGTAACACCCCCGCTCTTATGCATCTCTTCACACTCAAGCCCAAGTGAACACAGGGGTCGTGGCAGGGTGAGGGGGAAGCTATTCAAAGTGTCAGTGTTACCACAATCATGAGTCTTGGAAACAACTTGTTTTGAAGCTGGAACCAGGCTCCCCTTCGCTTCGTGCTGCTTGGGAAGGTGGAAGATGAGTGGAGTGTCAAAGTATTAGTGGCAACGCTGGATGCTGGAGAAGACTCATGTGTCTTAAAGCATTGTGGACGACTCATTTGAAAGACCTCCTACTTGCACTTCTCAGCATGTTCTGTTCTCCATGAGGAACATATTATTCCTAGGCTTGGTGACATTTATAAGTGAATGGCACGACATAGTCTTTTCGGAAACCACAAATATACTCCAGCTCTGTTTTGATCCCATTGTGCCTCACAATCTTGTGTAATAAGAGTATTAAAGAAGTTATTGCTGTGGACAAACGAGATCCCAGTGGGAAATCTGGTCTAATTCCACTGCTATTGTTTTTAAGTTTCAAGTAAACACAGACTGACTGATTAAATAAACATGCTACTATTGACTTCTTATCCACTTTTTTTTTTTATTGTGATTGTGGAACAAACGGAAGCGTTCGATTTCCTGTGGTTTTGATTGTTACAAGAACAATGAAGACCACTTTGAATATAAAACAAGAATAAAATTACAAGAAAAATTGAAAACGAGTAAAAAGGTTGTAATGCTTCAAGAAAGCAGGCAGAATGTTTTGAGAAAAACAAAGAAGTCATAATATCTCAGGAATAGATTCATATTTCTCGGGACAATCAACTAGCACTGCCGGTGACAGACATCAAGCCTCGTACAGTCTCAGATTAAGTGGTCTTAAATTGTCACGACTCCTGGTTGGACAGTACTTCGCAGCATAGACTCAAGGACATAAACGTGATATGGGAATGCAATCAGAGGCCACAGGAAACCTATAGAAGGACTTAATGAGATTGCGCAAACAGCACTCCTCTCGCTAGATTGCTCCGATCATTCATCAGAGGAAGTTGTTGATGGAAAGAAGAATTACAATTTCCTCAGAAATGTGTGTGAACTGTGAATGCTGAATGAGAGTGGCGCTGTACCAAAGCCAGCACAGACAAGCCAGACCATATGTCCTTTTATTTCCCCGGACACCTCCACTTTATAGGGATTGACAAAAAAGCTGCACTCTGGCCTATTTTAACATTTATTTAATTTCCCTCTGGATCAATAAAGTCTCTCGGCCTCTCCCTCTCAGTCTGGTTTGTACTATGACTAAGTCCCGTCTTTCTTCACAGTCAAATTATACTGTGATTGCTCATGCAATCACTGCATAATGCATATGATAGTGTCACTCATTGTGTGTACTGCGTTACCATTAGCGTCACAACCAGATTTGCATCTGCCCAATTGGATGCGGAAAAGGTACAGCAGCTAAGGTACTGGCTTTGATTTAAATGATGATGATGATGATTGGAAAAACATATTTAGAGTAAATGAAGTCCATTTTCTTTTGGTCATTTTCTTTGGTTTGGCTCTTTTGATGTCCGGCTTGTATGATTCAAGCATGATCCTTAGGCTAGTCTTGAAATCCTTGTGTAGACATTAAAATGTCTTACCCTGCTAAAATCATACAATGTAATAGACTTTGACAGGAACAATCATTCTTTGAATTCCCCTCCGTCGTAGAGTTGCGCTCAATTGTCTGATTGAATTCTTCTGTCTGAGACTCCCAAAATCCTCCAAGGAAGGATAAGACTCTTTCAATCATCTGTGGAAATCAAACACAAGACCCCTTCCCAGCAACTTGTCATTGTGTCACTTTGACCAATCAGAGTGAGGTGCTTGAGTGCAGACTGGGAAATGGCATACATTGAATCCCGTTGCGGGAAGAAGAGTAGAAAGGGTACAGAGAGCACTCTTAAAGGCCGAGGAGACAGCTGGTGTGATTCTTTACTTATCTTGAGACTTCATAAATGTTTCATCTTTCTTGGCAAACTGGAGGTGACATTGACAGTGCAAAGTGTCTCTAATAGAAGACAAAGTTATAGAAAGAAAAAATACAACTAAAAGCATAGCTTCCGAGAAAGTTCTTAACACTTAAATTGTGTGAACTAATTCTTCATGGCAGGCCCCAACAGACCATCAAGTCCAGCATTGAAACTCTGTATCGGTGTGGTCTGTGTAGCCTCAGCTAACAAGGTCATGGTGGTTGAGGAAGAAGTGAAAGGAACTGGACTTCCTCTTGTGGTTGACTATTCACAATTTCAAGAAAAAGTTATTTCCTAAACGTATGTTTGAGGACTGGCCAACAAACAAAAACGTCACACACAAGGAACTAATAGACCCTGGATTCAACAGACAGAAAATAGCATTCACGCTAGCTGTTCAAGTCAGTTAGCTTCAGAATTGTCCATAATTTAATTGCCCAAACAGAGCGAGACTGTTTACGTGTTTCCAGGTTGCGCTGCATGCACTCGTCATGGATCAACAGACTTACAGACAGTAGATTAGCAGGCTAAAATATGTCATTGTGGTGGCCATGTTGGCAGAGGCGATCTTCCATCAAGGACATACATTGTTTGTGTCCAAATTCACAAGGCTGGGTCCTCCGAAGGCCGAATTTGTCGGCTGCATGATGTCACTCCCGGCGCGACTTGACAGCACGCACGGACTTACATGTAAATGGATTGTCAATGCTGCTTGTCGAATTGACCGATACCCCATTCATGTGTAAGTGTGTGCGTGTTGTTGATTGATTTCACGCAGCCGACAAATTCGGCCTTCGGAGGACCCATGCTTGTGAATTTGGACTTGGGTGGCCACTTCCATAAGGTCAAAAAAGAGGACATATTTCAGAAAAGTGTTCTCTTGCTATAACGCAGTTCACTTTTCACGGCCTAACTGTTTGGCTGTTCTTTTTTTACAGTAATGTACCTATTTTATAAAATGTATGAACATTGAGAATGTTTAAACAAGAGAAAAATGTGAGAAAATGTACATGCCTTGATGAGAAAAGTGTATAAACTGTGTGGTGAAGGGTTTTAGAGTCTTCAAATATAATATTATAATAAATGTAAAACACAGCTATAAATACTTTGTGAATTTCATTTATTGCAAGTATTTTTTGGAACCTAACCCCAGCGGAAAATGAGAGAACACGGTATATCAGACTCGCGGTGTATTTTCATCAACAATAAAGTTTTGCATGGTTTATGTATCATGTTTGTGCACTAAATGGTCAAAAATAGCAATAAAAAGTCAAACTTCTTTTTGACAATTTATTTTGTCTACAGTACCATGTTTTTAACCCATTAAGGCCGAGAGCGCCGTTAAAGCTTGGAGCAATCCAGCGCTCTTCTCCCTTTAAACCCGCGAGAACGGATAAGTCATTTGGTTTTGTTTTGACCAATTCTTATTCTCTTAGCCGATTAAATTCATCAGAATATGCACGAGAGGGTGGCGTGGGCGTCGTAGCATGTCCTGGAATTTTATTTGAGCATTTATGGTTGACGCAGATTGACGACGGCACGGGAGGAATTCGAATCAGTGTAACGGGTCGACAGTGACATACAGTTAGGAAATATGTTTGTAGACAATGAAGATGTTGAGAAGTTTGATGGCTTTGTAACGGAATGGATGAATCGTTCTCCCGAGGTTTTTAGAACTGCACGCCAGTGTTGAAGGTAAATATATACAGTTATGTACCCGCAGATGCGACATTTGTTTATTGATTAAAAAAAAAAAAAATACTGAAGGTTTTAAATCATAAACTTATTTTGAAAAACAAATAACAAGGAAAACATTTCTTCAAATGGTGACGCACCTGCTACTTGCTTTAAGCTTCTCCGTCCCCGCGTGACATTCTGACTGCGTTGCCCTGACAGCTCACCTCGAAAAATAAAATCAACCATTTTCTTTAAAAGGCGGACAAACCTACATCCCAGCTTGTGATTGGCTCTACAACACGCTATCACATGACGTGCCATTGGCTAGATTAGAACAAGTCAACACTGTGGACTCGCCGCAGGGCAAGTCAGAGTCAACTGGCCGATATATACCCATTTTTGCACCATTAGCTAATGCCTATCTTTCAAATTGACATAGTAGGAAACATCCAGTAAAAATACTTTTTACTTCTACTCGTCAAGTATATTTCAGAGCCTGTACATTTTTACTTTTACTTGAGTAATTATTTGAGTGAGTACTTTTACTTTACACAAGTAATTGTGCTTTTACTCAAGTAGAGCATATCACTACTGAAAACTATCAGTACTGAAAAAAAGTTTTGGGATGTACCAGACAATTGGCTCTAAGAGACGACCTCTTTCCCCAATCAGTCCATTAAATTGAGGTTTCCCTCTACTTTATTTTCTGCTCTATTAATTGGTGTTAAATGAAACAAATGATTGTTGTGCTCCTATTTCTTCAATCCTAACTCTCAACAGATTGATTTGCAAAAAAGACTCAGGGCAATGTTTCCAAGATAATAAACAGACATGCACACAAAGTCAAATGTATGTTTAATGGAACTTGAGTGTGTTAAAACTGATAGATTGATCAGTTTTGAACCCAATCCTACAAAGCCTGGGACACACAAAACAGCCGGATGAGATTCTTTGTTGAAGAGAGTTTTGGTCCAGTTGCAAACAGTCAACGGCTGCAAACAGTTATTTCCAATGAAATGTGAATACTGTTAAATGCAATGCTGGGCCGCGGCTACTTACAGTACTTTACGCTGTGATTGCAAAAGGTTGTCGAACTTCATAGGTTGTTCTCATGAATGTTGCTACTGCAAATTGCGGTCCTACTGTACACGTCAGAACCGTTGATTTTTCGGGTGGTGTCTGGTCGGTGCTAGATTTCACTTTCCTTTCTTTTCTTTGGTCCTTCCTCGGGTCTCCTGACGGCCTCACGACTCTGGCTGCAAGTGTTCGGTTTAGGTGAACGGTATGGGATTTTTTAATAGGTTTTAGGTGAACTAATGAATACACACTCACACGCACGCACACACGCACATACACATTTTCACCCACATACAAAATAAAAAAATAAATAAAATTAAAAAAAAAAAAAAAAGAGAGAGAGCAATGATGATGACATGTCAAATCGGTAAAATTACCGAATGAACAATACTGAGCTCTCCAGAAAAAAAAAACGTTGATCTTTTGACCAACGTCAGGAAAAGCTTGCAAAGGGAAGACAATACACTTTCAGTTTGCCTTTTTGTTGACCGTATATGGAGTTTGGTGCATTTGACTAAATATACATTTTTGTTCATTTTCTTTTGTAAAATTTAACAAACAGCTGCATTTGGCCGATATTAAAATGGATTATTTGAGCAAATTATCTGACAAATATATTGACAGAGTTAATAATGTTATGTTATTACACAAGCTAAATGAAACAGAATTTAACTATGTGAAACATGACCACTAAGTATGTTTAAAGCTATAATTTTACTCTAGAGAAAGTTTTATAGGGATATTTAACAGGTCAAAGTGTCATTATTGTACAAAACTCTTTCCGCTGTATGAATAGTGTATCCCATTGAGGCAGAACAAAGGTCTTTAAAATGACTTCCTTATGCAGTTTGCCCACTCAATAAGCATTTCTGAAATGATACAGGTCCCCATGTGGTGCCCCCCAATGTGTCAGCCGAGTTCCGACCTGATCTGGTAGTGTTTAGCGTCTAGTGGTCAGTGGCGAGGTCACACTTTAATCAGGACAGGCGAGAGTCCCGCGTGTGGGAGTTCACCGCTAAGGTCAGCGTGTAATCACTCTTAATTGAGGCTTGGGGCCCAGACTCCCACAAGGGGCCCACATGGAGCTTGTGTGGATGTGTTTGTGTGTGTTGGATCACATAATAAGGGAGTCTTTATGTTTCACTCGCCTACATGAGGATATTATCTATTTATCTGAGGTGGACCCCGCATAATGTCAACTCAGTGTTCAGATCAGGTCAGGTTACCGTCCATATGCTCGGCCTGTTTTATGTATGTATGTAATTCCTTTTTAATCTCAATTTTATGTGGGTAAGGTACAATGATGAAAAAAATAAAAAATAAAAAATTGGAGGTGTTTTATTGAAGGCAATGTGATCCAAAGCAGAAGGCTGTGGCCCAAACAAATGCATGGCCTTCGTAAAAGTGTTTTTCTTTAAAGCTCAGTTTGTGATGTGAAAAAAAGGAACATGAACCACATCTATTACATGGAATTTTTCTTAATATTTTGTTTGCCCATTAACACACACTAACATAGGCATCATAAAAAGTAAATTAAAAGTACTAAAATATAATAACTTTAAGTAAATAATAAATAATAAAAGTAATCAATTACATTTCTACCTTTTACAAAATGGCGGCACTATCTGTCCACACCATAAGGCTGTTATGTTTCGGTACTGTCTGGTTGGGTTTTGTTTGATTTTGGCTGTTCTTGTTGTCTTTGTCTGTGTGATCATTAGTCAGGTTTCCGTCCAAATGTTTCAAAATTTGTATGCAAATTTTGTGAAAATGCGCAAGACGGACATGCGACTTATGCCCGTTTCCATCCGCTCTTCTTTTGCGAATATGCACCGCGAGGTGACGTTGTAGTGACGGAACTTTGGGACAATGGGGAGTTCCAGGTGGGAATGTTGGTTTTGACGGACTGAACGGAAGTAGTTTGTCTTGTTGGCTTCCCTCCCGCATGTAAATGAAGTGTGTCGTTACATTGAGAGCTGAAGTTAATAAAGCCATTTAAAATTGAATTCATGTTTTTTTTTCTTTAATTAATCATAAAAAGAATTGTGTTTATTCGTCTCCCCAAATATATCTTACTTTATATTGTGATTACAAACGTGCGTGTGACGTAGTATCGGTCAAAACGGGAGACGTATATCCGGTTTTGTAGTCGCTTATTCGGCAAAGCTATTTCCATCGCCAAATTGCGCATTTTCCTTTTTTCGATGCGCTTCCAAGCTTTTTTGCAAATTTTGGGCTTTTTTTTTTATTTATGTCGTTTCCACCCAGTTGGTTTTTCGCATTTTTTTCAAAATTCGAATAAAAATAGGTGGATGGAAACCCACCTAGTGTTTTGTTATGTGTTCCTTGTCTCATCATGTGTAACCATCTCCCCCTGTGTGTCTTCCCTTCCCCGTGTGTTGACCAATCAGTGCCCTCAGCCACTTGTGTCTCTCCCAGGTGTGTCTTGTGTCAATCAGTGTGAGTATATACTGTATAGTCTGCTGTTTTTGTGGGTGTGTTGTCACTGTCACGGTTCCTGGTCTTCAGTTAAGTCTGGTTATGCCCATGTGTTTGTTTGCGTTTGTTTTAACTAGTACTTGGATTGCCTTTTTGTTTTTGTCTTATTAAACAACCCCTTTTTGAGCGCATCTGCCATCTTGCACTTGGATCCTCAATCTTGCCCCAAACACTGACAAAGGCTATTTTATCTGCGTTTCTTTGTCCTCCTCTAACAAAAGTTTTCCAAAATGTAAGACTTTTAAAGCAGTTTTTGTGAGGACCAACCAGCTAACCTATTGAAGAAATATGACAGAATTTTTTTTTATGGGATTTATTGTTTGTTTATATTTTAAAAAATAACATAAATGCATCTTATTAGTGATACAGTTTAAATACTGTATGTGTGCGTGTGCTAATGTGCTTCTAGGACATTTCCTGTCCGTTGTTCTCGTCTTTCCTGCCAGGCCTGTCCTGTTTACCGTCCACTAAAGCAAGAGGAGACATTCAAACAATAATCATAGGATGGAAAACAAACAAAAAGCATGCTCGTGTGTGTCCACTCAAGGAGGACAACGTGATGATGGTCGGGTGGTTCTTACAACATGTCGAGGTCAACAGTCTGCCCTGGAGGTTACCGATCCCTTGGACCCTTGATCAGTTTGTGGTCAAAATAATGTCCAAACACACTCACGCATTGGCCATGGTCTGTAACCTGTTGACCTGTAGATCATGGTCCCAAATGTTTATTTTCTGATTAGCACCATCCTTAAAGACATCCATCATCGCTGTCAAAGTGTAGAGGGAGGCTGGTTGTGTGTGCGTGTGTCATTGTAGTACTAGAGGAGCTGAGTGACAAGATAATGTCCTAATTTTGAGCCCTAGAATAAAGTAGGATTTTTGGATGGTTGTGTTTAAAGTGCAGTTTTCTTACCTACCTTACTTTTTTTTTTTTTTTTTTTTTGCACTCTGACTTTTTTACTCCACTTCTCTGGTCCATTGACCTTCTCAGTGCTCTGTCCCACTTGACTTCCGACCATAAACCTCGTGACCCGGGTTTCTCGGGTGCATTAATAAGAGCAGTAAAGTTTGTGGCTGAGCGTGCGCGTGTGTAGGTGTGTGTGCATATGTGTGTTCACAAGAGAGTGGAAATACAAATGAAAACCAGCATCAGCGGGTGGGGATTTAAAAAAGAGGGATTGGACTGGACACAGACTGTAAATCATATGTGGTTTAAGTTCTCATTATGGGGATATATTTCTTTTTTTAAACCATCTGTGCGTCATAGTCTGCTAGTGTGACATATAAACACACTGGAGCTGTATATCTAATTATTTTAGTAATTGGCACCGGATGGCATGATCTAAGAACAGAGAATTTCGGATATATGTTACATATTTGACATTGTGAAATTAACTGTTACATTTTTTTTATTATTAATGTCCATAACACATTTTGCTACATGCTTTTGTTGACCCGATGAATGCTTATGCAAAGAATAGATTGGCTTAGATGTTTTATTTTCCCAAGAAAATAATTTGCAGGGAGTGAGACATTTCAGTCATATTGGAGAGATGTAGAAGAAGTTCCAAATAGCTGGTGCCAATCTTTATGCTGCTTTTGACACGGCCGACCATGCCATTTTACACACCGTAAATCCTTTTCAATTTATCTTGGTGACCACAAATCAGATCATATGATCTTTCTGTGTGGTGTTCCCCAGGGATCCATTCTTGGGCCTCTCCTGTTTAATTTATACTTGCACCCACTTGGTTCCATAATCCAACTGCATAACATATAGCATTCTTATGCTGTTCACACACTTCTGCTGAATACTTAAGACAGATGGAGGATCTCATCCAGTGCAATGTCCCACTTGATGGCAAAGAATTTTCTTCAACTTAATGAAGAGAAAACGGAAATTGTCTTGGTAGGTCGGAAAGCTCTGAGAAGTTAGGTTTCGTCGCTGTTGACCCCGTGAGCACATCAGAATTTTTGAAAGGATCTCAACTCAGTATACCATAAACACTTTCAAAATCAGTTCCAAGTGCTTGCCTTTGGAACTCATCTTAACGGCAACAATATCTTCCTTTAGCATCTTCAGGATGAGACGTTGCATCCTGTTCCACCACTTTAGAGCTGCAACTTGCACAGAAACTTGAGTCATCCCAAAATTGAACTGTATGCAAAGATACTGCAAATGCGTGTGCATGAAAGCTTCGACTTTTAAACTGCTTTTTGGCTCCTTGTGAACCAGTGATCCTTCATGCAGAACCCATCAGTGATAAAAACCTGACTCCACTCAACATGCACTCCGGCACTCCCTGACTATGTGTGTCAACAAGGAGCTGAACGTGGCGTTGTGTGTGGGGGTTGTGGCATTTGACGGAGGGTCAGCCAAGCACTAAGACTTGTGCCTAGAATGTATAAAAGCATGAAGTAGAAGAAGAGATTGGAGCGTAAACCGTGAGGGAAAACTTTATGGACAGTAGTGTACAAGAGTACATTCAACTCAACTCAAATCAACTTTTATTTATTTATTTAACTTTTCATGTACTGTTACTCTACTTTTACACTGATATTCACCAATAAATTATTGGGTTATTCCTTGGGTCATTTACAAAGATTCGAGGAAGTATTTATTTATTTATTTATAGTAATCCTGTCGTATGAAATGGCTAATTACTACTTTATGATGACTGAAAGGAGGGCCGTTATTCACCCCATAAAGCCTGAACCATGAAATATATGAGAGAAAATTATGATTCTTTGTAAACAGAGTATTTATTGGTCCTTTTAAACAAACTTCCACATATGACTTTTGATTTGTGTCATATTTGATACATCCGGTCACAATGCTTTAAATTCGTACATTTATAACTGTCAAAGATATAATGATAAACAGTCATATCAAACATATTAGTATTTCCAAAAATCAGAAAGAACATTTGCCGCTATTAATAAGTATTGGGGTCTCTTTCTCAATCGGAGGAATCTTGCAAGGTCGCTGGAAAGCCATCAGCTCGGTTATACTGCCCTCTAATGGATTATCCGTGCAATGCATGTGTCAGATCATGTACATCAGGGTTTTAATGGGGGAAAAAATATATACTCATGAAATAGAGGGCTCAAAATGTTTTGTATTTAATATATGTTAGGCTTTTTAGTTTTCTAAGCCCATTTTTTCAAATCAAACACAAAACATATTACTGCAGTCCTAAAGGCAAGAAATGCAAAATGATAAACAGGTATCTGTGTTTGAATGGACAAAATTCCCACCAACACACACCAACATCTAGGAAAGTTGTCCCAGAAGAGATAGATATTCACGAAAGCACCTTCCCACTGCAAATATTCACTTTACTCTTGACAAAGACTAACTTCTTTAAGCATCTTAAATTTTGAGCCTTTGTTCTAGACTGGAATTTATAAGGAGGCATCTTTTCATATTTGCTTTTTTGGTAGGCGAGTCGGAAGGTCTGGGAAAGTGCATTAGACTCCAGGGGGATGACTTCAAAAGGGAATGTTTTACCGGTGTATACATTTCTAATGTACAACGTCTACTAACTATTGACGTGCATATAAAACTGTTTTCACTCATTTTTAAAGGTCTGTGAGAATGTGGATCATGTTGCCTAAACGTAAATGTTTTTCAAAACCCTATAGAAATTTTATTTACAGTGAATTTACTTGATCTATAGTTGACCTTTGCTGGGCCAGACAAAATATTTGGTGTAAGTACATTGACATAAAAATGAGCTCCATATCATTTGTCTTATCAGTTTGCCCTCTTGAAGGATTCACTTCCACAAAGAATTGTGTCTGGTGAGTTTTTTGCCGTACTATTTGGGGCCACTGTAAGGGAGGTGGGTATTAAAGTGCTGTTCTGTGCCTCATCTGTAGGTGTCCGATGTGGTAGGGGGAAAAAACATTCTTACGTTTATATGTGTAAAACTGCTCATTAAGTCACCTGTTTATGTTTAGATGGGTGAATGCATCGTTAAATATAACAGTGGTGCTTGCTTTGTCAAAACAGTCGTTAAAGTACGTTTAGTTTATGGGGCTTTAAAAAGGCCAGTCATGTTTGAATTACGCTCACCCTCTAACGTGCGCCATCTTTTATTCACAATTGTTCTGTAGTTCAGCTCTTGGCCTGCTAAATAACCTTAGCATAATCTTCAGTGCATTTCTATTTTGTAAAGTTAAGAGCTATTTTTTCTTACACACACATCAGAAACATAATGTAAAACATATTTTAGTACGTTTTGACAATAGGTACTCGCCAGTCCAATCAAGGTAGAAAGGATGTGAAGTCCAAACTGTTTTAGCTGATGTAAAACAGAAATTCCTGCCAAAAGTTGCAGCAGAAATGTAATTAAAATTAGCGCTGGATTTTCTTTGAAGTTGAAATATAAATAATGTTGATCTATTCAATACATTTGGTCTATCTTTCTTTTGATCTCAAAACACAGACCTCATCTCTGCTTTTTGTCCTTTTGGATAGACTTTTAAAAAATGTGTGTGTGGGGGGGGAGGGGGAGGGGTAGTTTATACATGGCGTATTAGAACCACGTATAAATATTTTTCTTTTTAGAGGGCCGGGCAATATTCCGAGAAAAAAACTTGCAAATTTGCCACTTTATAAAGTAAAAACTCAGAAACTTACGAGAACTAGACGTAGCGTACTACTCGACTGTTTGTGCCAATAATTTTTGGTCGGGTTTCCAAATAAAGAGATAAAAATTGCTTTAGCAGAGATTAACCATATCATGTTAAGCATTTGCTCTTTGAAGCGTTGTGTCCGGCCTCTGGCCAGCGACAAAGGCGCCTCGTTTTGGGAAGGTCCACACACGAACGATCAAGCATTTAATTAAATTTGTTAAAATGTATTTTTACTTGTATATTTATGTTTCCAGAATTATTATTTACACGTTCATACTTTTTTTTTGTGTGTGTCGAATCTGCTTCTCTCCGTCATTCACTTGCATTTACCTAAAGTATGCTAGCATCTGATTGGTTAGTGTTAGTCAGCTGATAGGGGATCAGGAAGTGTTGACGCTCTAGCTGCGGTAAATGACAAGTAAAATTTAAATTTCAGAATGAATTTGTCTCCAACCTGCCTTTTCATTTTATAAACAGTGTCCCATTAACCGCCAACAAATCCTCACATGATTAGACTATAGCTACGCAAATTTGCCACTTTGTAAACTCGCAAATGTACGATTTTTTTTTTTTGCGGAATATTGCCCCCGCCCTCTTAAAAATATATACATTTATACGTGGCCTTAATACGCTGTCGTAAGTTCACATGTATTATTGTCTACTAAAAAAACATCCTAGAAAAGACTAAATGTGATTCGTATATTAAGGGCAACTATACCTGCGTATAGGAAAGTGTAACTGACCTTTAAGCCACTGTGCCACTGTTGCAATACATAGATTTGGATGTTCCATTAGTCTAAAGCTATTTTTTATTTCTTTTTAACTTGTTTTAAATTCTAAGAGAGGGCTTGTTTTTATTAGAGTTAGACTGATTTTGAAATGCGAGGAAACCGAAGTAGTCAAATAAAAGCCACACAGTCGGTGGGTAGAACATTCAAAGCTCAGTGTTCCAATTTGGTCTGTTTGTTGTTTAAAAAATATTAGGACCAATAATACTTTAAAAGTTTGAAGCTGACAGTTTGAGTAAATAAGAAAAACAACCAGTGAAATATTCCGTACATAACGGCCTCACAAAATAAACATATGGTTCCCACTCACACGCTCACACATTTCCACCATTCCACACAAGTATACATACACACAAAGCCCTTTCTCAGACCTCAGGCTAATTTCCTTCTTCACTCTGTTATAAATGACTCCTCACACACAAACACACTTGCATGCATACACAGACACACACACACACACCCACTGGCTCCCCACAAGCAGCCCTGAGGGAGCCCTAAAGTTCCAAACCTCCGTCCACACACGCACTTGTGTTATGGTCGTAAGAGGTCCGATGAGATGGTTTTGTGGATTTGAATGTCACGTTATAATCATTGGCTCTTTGCTTCCAAAAACGCCTCAAGGGATGTTTTTTTAAATGCTTGTCACCTCAAATTACCATCACTAGTGAGTTTTTTTTAATTCTTTGCTTTGTCAGCAAAATTACACAACTTATTTCTCCAACTTTGTGGAAAGTTGGAGAAAGATATTGCCACTGTCCAATGACAACCTTGTATACAATTATGGCTTTTTTACCATTATGAGAGTCCTGCAATGTTCATGATTGTCATCTGATGACCATAATATCTGCTGCAATCTGAAAAAAAGTGAGTACACCTTTCACATTTCCGCAGATACTGTAATTTATTTATTTTTTTCATGGACAACTTTTGAAGAATTGACACTTTAACACAATGAAAGTACAGACGCTCCCCTACTTACGAACATTCGAGTTACGAACAACGGTACATACGAACATGTCTGCGCGCATGCGCGCATGTCAAAAAATGTTCGGAAAGAGATGCTGTAAGTTCGATTTTGTATTGCGCGCCTTTTTCCGAGTACTGTAGTGCTTCTTTCCGCCGCTAATACCGACGCTTGGCGCTGTGAGAGCTCACCCAGCATTGGAGGCTCAGCAACGTGTCGAGGAGGAGGAAGAAGAAGAAACGCCTGTCGCTCATAGATAAAGCCATCGCATTCTTCGAGCAGCAAGACCCAAATATTGAACGTTGCACAAAGGTTGCAAATCAATTGAATGATGCCATACAGTGCTACCGCATCATTTATGATGAAAAAAGAAGAAAACTGTGCAATCGTCGTTAGATCGCTTCTTTCGGCCAGTTTCTAGTAAATCCTCCAAGGAAGATACTCATCAACCCTCATCTTCTTCTCCTCGACCCTCAACTTCTTCCTACATTGAAGTTACGGAGGAGGAAGTAACTTTTGAAGCCCATTCCAGCGACGACGAAGAACCTCTCATGATATAAAATCCTCCTCTTCCTCCTCCTCCTCCTCCATCATCTCCTTAAGCATCGAGTACATCTTCCAAAAGTAAGTTAAACTTCATTTTATTTATCTTATTACGTACATGTACATACTGTGTGTGTCTCTCGCTCCCTCTCTCTAACATACGTAGTACAGTACTGTACGTATTCTCTTTAAACATCAATTATAATACAAAATATAGCACTGAAGCAACTTACGAACAAATTCATCTTACGAACGATCGCTCGGAACGTAACTCGTTCGTAAGTTGGGGAGCGTCTGTAGTCACTGCACAGCTTATAAAACAATGTAAAATTTATAGTTGCCTCAAAATAACTCAAATACCTATATAATCATTGACTGGCAACAAAAGTGAGTACACCCATAAGTGAAACTGCCCGAGGTGTCAATATTTTGTGTTGGCCAGCATTATTCTCTAGCACTGCCTTAATTCTATTGGGCATGGAGTTAACCAGAGCTTCACAGGTTGCCACTGGAAAGATCAGCTCATCAGCAAGCTCATAACGATACAGATCATTTCAATCAGGCGTGTTGGAGGAGGGAAACGATCTAAAACATGGGGGATCATTTTAGTTTAATATGGTTTGGTTTGGTTTAGTTTTGTTTTGTTACACAATCCTTGAACACAAATTCAAATACAAATGAAAAAAAAACACATATGAGCAGATCTAGTTTCTTTTTAGCGCTTCCATTTCTAGTGGTAGATGCAGACTCAACATCTTGATGTGGGGGTTTACGTCTCAGTGTGAAGGGTTGCGCTCGTCTCAATGGAGCAGTCGGAGAGGCAGACTGCTCTGCAAACACACCCACATACACGTACAAACACACACACGCCCTATTGTGTCACTTAATTCCACAAAGTCAGTCTACTGGTGGGTCCCTCAGACTCCGTGGGGACTCGCAGATTAGCCTTGGTCACTAAGCTCCTCACAGAAACACAGAAACACACATACGCCTTCAAAGTTCTGCCCTGCGCTGACAACATGCGTTCTCATTCAGACGGGTCAATGAACAGCGATGGGGATCCACTGTGGTGAGGTCACGCTCGCTCTCTCTTACTCGCTCACACACACACACAAAGAAAGAAAGAAAGAAAAAAGAAAGAAAGAAAAAAAAAGGTCTAGCCAGCGATGAAGGTCAGGGGTTTGGTCTCAAGAGAAGCTTACTGAAACCACTCGGCTTCACCTCGGAGGACCTTTGGCTTCCTTCTACCATCCCAAATAAAATGGAAATAATTATAGACTGCTTTGCACATACCCTAAAAGGGCAAAATAGCTTGAATGCTTAGCCACTGGTTATCCAGTTTTCCCCTCAATCCTGGTTCATGTTTTCTGAAGCAAGATACTGAATGCCATACAGTATAGTACAGTTTACTGTACAAGACTATACAGTCTAGTCACTCTTATTTTATCCTATAGGCCTTTATTTCGTCATATAGAATTTTGCATTGCTCTAACAAGAGTTACTGAATGGCACTTTTGTCAGTACTTAAACCTTTCTTAGCAGAGGCTTTCTCCGCATTCAGCCTGCCCGAGATTTATTAGTCAGCTCAAGATTTATCAGTAAAAGTTTCTCCGTCAAGTGTTTTCTTCAAGGCCATCTGAATCCAACCTTTCATTCTGTTGTTACATTGCATTTTTGTCTATAAAGACTCTTTTCCCCAACTCCCGTGTCCCGTGACGGTGTTTGCAGTTTGCAGTGGTACAGTAGAACAATGTTGCATCATCATGCTATGTTGTTATATTGTGAATATTGTTTTAATTTATTTCTAATATAACTAAATGTGGGATGGATATGATTATATTGTGCAAGTGGTCAGAAAGATGGTTGGTGATATGCTTGTTCTGTTTTTATTTACAGCAGCAATTGAGCAGAAATGTCAATATGTTATTCTATTTGTAGTTGTACATAATGACTATTTCAACTTCATCACATTAAAACCAAATCAACCAAACCAAATACAATTCAGTTTTGTGTAGGGGACCAATAAATAACAGAAACTACATTTTGCATATTCAAAAAAAGTTACAGTAATGTCAAGCAGCCGTTGGAAACCTGTCTTTTTCATTTTGTTTAACTTCACTACAATTTAGCAGCAAACGTTATTAAATCAAATGTGACCTATATTCACGTCGGTATTTCCTTTCACTTGGTTTGACCACAAATAATTAGTGGCCGGTTACAAGTTTACCTCAAGGATCATGAGACGTTTTTTCAGCGGTTAAATTAACAGCGTGGTAACCAAGACGAGATGTCATGGGGTCAAAGGTTAAAACCACACTGGCTTCTGCTGGGAGATTGCTTTTCTTAAGGTCAGCGTGTATATGTGTGCGTGCGTGTTTGTGTCAATCTCACCTGCTGAACACAAACTTAATATCCTGTGTGGTTTGTCCGTATGTTGTTTCTGTGGCATTCTTGCTCTGTTTAACTTGAGTCCCTTTTCGCATTTTTGTAAATCCAAGGGCTTTTCTTCTCATTGACAGTCATCTCTTATTACTCTTTGTTGCTGAGATGATTCCAAACGCAAACCGCAAAACATTTTTTGATCCATTTTGGTCTTTTGCCCACATTTTAAAAAAAATCATTCATGTCACATATGATGACCTTCTTGACTTTGAGCAAGCAAAAAAAAAAAAGCAGTCACTGTTTTAAAAAAAAAACAGCGTTTTGGAGCTTTTTAATTAAGTCTGATACACGGAATTGACTCCATATCATCCAATTCATCAATACGAGCCACAGTAGAAGTGTCACTACTTTTGTCAACATTACTTTCTTCAGGGTTCTGACATGGCTAAATGGCCTTAAAAATTAGGGCTTGAGCATCACCGGCTACAAGTAGTTAGGAATGCATTTGATGCCTTACAAATGTATTTGTCAATGAAATTATTTTTAAACACCATGAATGTGGATGGAATGTGGAAAATGGTCTACAAAAATAATGGGCACAATTTCATAATTTCCATGATTCTTTATGTGCGCCGTGACTTTTTCTTGACAAAATGCTTCACTTCCCCTGCCAAGGCACCCACATAATGCCTGTTGTGGAGAATATCCACTTGATTACATTAACGTCCTAAACCAGGAAGCTAAAGAGAGATGCCTAAGTGCTGGTCCACTTTTAAAGGGATTACCAGTTTAAAGGCCCAAACAAAGAAAGGATGTTCTTATCTTTTCAAAAGATTACTTTTCTACCTTGAAAAATTCACATCACCCGAAAGCTTGCCATGCGTTTTGGGATTTGCCCGCAAGAGTCTGTCCATTTTGGCTCAGGATTATCATTAAGGTGGCCCTCTTTGTCTGCCTCTTGGTGGTCTGGGGAGTAAAATGAAACTTCTTCCTTGAAGATTAAAAAAAAAAATCCAAATGAGCCTGACAGATTGATTTCTTAACTCCTTTATAAGTGAGGCAAAAAAAAAAATCCACCTTTGTCCTAATTTAGTATACAGTATATATGCAAGCTCATAAATGATCAGTATGTTCACGTCTAAGATGTACAATGTACATTAAACCCATTTCATTTCACAAAAATTGGATTAAAGGATTATAAAAACCAGGAGCCAGCTCATGGTTTCCAAATGGTTCAATTGATGAGAATCTTGTGATATGCGGCCTCCCAAAACAGTTTCTCACTCATTCACTTCTTCTATTATCCTACTTCCTCCCCTTTCCCCCACTATTAGCTGTTATCCCCATTTAGGGCATTTACACAAACAACCCAGTAAAACTGGAAATGTTTTTTTCCCCTTGTTTTTGTTTCACATACAGACGCTCCCCACCTTACGAACGAGTTACGTTCCGAGCGATCGTTCGTAAGGTGAATTTGTTCATAAGGTGCTTCAGTGCTATATTTTGTATTATAATTTATGTTTAAAGCCTATATAAGTATATTGAAGGTTTATATAAGTATGTTTAAGGCTTGTACAAGTAACCTGCATTGGTTTGTACTGAAAAAAACTTTTAATAAAATGGAGAGAATACGTACAGTACTGTACTGTACTACGTATGTTAGAGAGAGAGAGCGAGACACACACACACAGTATGTACATGTACGTAATAAGATAAATAAAATGAAGTTTAACTTACTTTTGGAAGATGTACTCGATGCTTGAGGAGATGATGGAGGAGGAGGAAGAGGAGGATTTTATATCATGAGAGGGTCTTCGTCGTCGCTGGAATCGGCTTCAAAAGTTACTTCCTCCTTCATGGGGACCGGCGTTTCTTCCTCCTCCTCCTTGACACGTTGCTGAGCCTCCAATGAGCTCTCACAGCGCCAAGCGTCGGTATTAGCGGCGGAAAGAAGCACTACTCGGAAAAAGGCGCGCATACAAAATCTAACTTACAGCATCTCTTTCCGAACATTTTTCGACATACTGTACGCGCAGACATGTTCGTATGTACCGTTGTTCGTAACTCGAATGTTCGTAAGTAGGGGAGCGTCTGTACAGGCAGCAACATCGCTAACACGGTCCTCATTGCGAAAAACACACAAAATGCTGTAACACACATGCGAAGACCAGAAACACTACACATTCGCATCCCAACTGTTTGTGCTGCAGAACAAACCCATGCACATTTCCCTGCAAAAGTATTGAAGTCCTTGATTTTTGCTGGAGGTGGAAATAGGTTTGGGTTTGGGCTTGACATCAAAAGATGAATATGAGACAACATCAACATTCGATGTGCTTACATCTGGTTCTGATACAGAACTTCAAAGATAAGATCTTTTGTACGGGCCTTATCAATTTTTCATGAGCAAAAGTATTCGAACATGCGGCTGCCAGGTGTGTATGTGTTCTATCACACCGATTATTCAAAAAACAAATGTTTACACTCAGTTTGGAGATTTGGGGTTTTGTGAAGAATGCATTTAGACTAGTTATAGGTGTAGCCAATGGGGTTTGGGGGAAACAAGTGCAAATCTGAGAGAATATGGAAAGCAATACCCTGAAGAAGAAACCAGTCACTGCTGTGACAAGTAACCGAAATATGGGCAGACCACGCAAAACAACAACAATTCATGATGGGAGCTAAAAACAAAGAACACAAGACCAGACTGGAATTTGCCCAGCTGTGCATGATTGGTATCAAATGTACGACGTACAATGTAATACTTGTACAGACAGAATATTCCATTTGGAAGAGAATATACAGTAGCACAAATATCTGCACAATTTCCAATAGAATTTGTGTGACAGCATCAGTCAAAAGGCTGTAAAAAGTTTAGTCTGATTTCATAATTCACTCATCCACCACAATTTCCATAACAAAAACTCCTCTACCATGCAGCCCAATGGCCAGGTATCTTCTTTGGGATTTTATTCTGGCTGCTCTTCTGATGACAAGACCATGTGTGGTCCCCGTTTGCAACCAGACCCCAATCGCTGGTGTGTGTGTGTGTGTGTGTGTGTGTGTGTTTGTGTGTAGTCTTATTTTTGTTACAAAGTGGGGCCAACATTCCGGGATTTCACAGAGTTGTGGGGCCCACCCGTCCATGTGGGGCCATTTTGCTGGGCCCCACAAGTGTTTAGACCTCTTTTTGAGGGTCAAGACTTGGTTTTAGAGTTTAGGTTTGAATTGGGTTATGGTTGTGGTTAGGGTAAGGATTAGGAGTAGGCAATCATTTTTGATGGTTGAGGTTAGGGGGAGGGGCTAGGAAATGCATTATGTCAAGGAGATGTCCCCACAAAGACAGAAAAACAAACTCAGATGCTCAGATGACTTAATGGCGTGATGGTTTTAGCATGTTGATTTTAATATGAAACCACATGCGGCCGTCACAAGCTGTGGTCACTTTCTGGATATGTGTGTGAATATTGTATTCCACAATTATGGGGTCAGTAACTGGTTACGCAGGCCCTGCTGTGGAGCGCTGCTCTCATTTGGGGACACAAAGCCTCTGAAGGCTGATAAGAAATGATTTGTGTATGAATTAAGTGTGAATTGTGTGTGTGTGTGTGTGGGAGGGGGGGGGGGGGTGTGGTGTCACTATAGGCAACTTCAGCCACACCAAATCTAGCTGTGTGACACCATAGATTAAACCCCCATCACTCAACTATACACTACTGTCACTCCACATTACAATCTACATCCACACACAAGCACATACACACACTCACGCTTCATCACATCTTTTGAACTGCAGCCATCACCCACCCTTTCATCACTTACAGAGCTGAAAACTTTCAGGAACTTTGTTCAATGTGTGTGTTTTAAACACTCTCCCATCTGCTGAGCAGCAAATATCTGCCAAAAGAGCAAACGTATCCGCTATGTGTTGAGAATCGATTAGAAGCCTCATCTGATACAAATCTCTCACAGATTTTTTTTTTTTTAGCATCACTGCATGTAGTCAGTCAACATTTTGCAAGAAATTGTACCCTGAAAAGACGTTTGACTAAAATGATTAAGTGATGTTTGCATGAATACGCTCCAGAATAAACAAACATTAATATATGAAACACTCCACTGACACATCAGGCTGAAATGTGTTTTCACAGAGAAAAACTATATTTTGATACGATTACAAAATCAGAGTAGAATTTAAAAACTGAGGGAAAAACTGCAAATGAATGTTTTATACATATTCGTAGTGTTTTTTGTTGTCGCTGCATTTACATTCTCGTGAGAACAGACTCTGTCATTACAGAGTGAGCCGCAAACACAAGCTAGTTGGACCAGAGGTCTGATCGGGACGGGGCCACTCAGCAGGGTGCCTGTTGCCTCACCAAGAATTCCCATGGATGCACTATAAAGGAGAAATCTATCTCAACTACTTTCACAAGCTTTAACAAAGAGTCAGTCTTACACACAGTGTGGCATGGGCAAAGAAACTGTTTAGAGGAAGACGATGTTTATAAGAACGTAACATTTGTGGAATTTAAATAGTTTGTTTATTTGGACAAAGTCAATCTCAGATAATAACGCACAAATGGCAGAATTTTCCAAGCCAGGGAAGGTAGTGCTTTGTCAGGGAATTGTCTTTGAAAACTTCATTGTGTGTTCAAAAATTAGTGTGTGAAGCTCGGAACTGCATGATATGTAAATAATAAATGGACTGAGCAGAAAACATTTCCCAATGCATTTGGTTGAGGTGTAGACGTGCAATTTTGATTTAGTGCTTATATCATTTGTTTTTTACAGTCAATTTACAACTACGGTTTGCCCAAAGTCTGCTTTCAGTACATTTACATTTACTGAACACCTGAAACCACCTGCATGTGCAGTCGTCCAAAATGCACATAACACACGTGGATGGGCAACGGAATTTTTCAATTAACTTTCCGTGACTGCTTTTGGAATGTGAGAAGAAGTCAGAGTATCCAGAGGAACACACACACATAAGGGGAACATGTAAACACCACAGAGGCGGGCATGAGGAATACAATATTAAAACAGCTTGATTTGATTTTTATACACATGAGATCCAAGTAACTCAAATTGCCTCCCAAAGCAGAACTTGCAGTAGGAGATGAGGAATATTGCTCCCTACGGGATTGTTCTTGCCAACATACCAGCCCAAAAGAAATAAAGCATTTCAAAGCTCGTACTTGGGTGTGACGTAAAACAAAACTGCTGGCAGAAATGTTTTTGTGTTGTGCTGTTGTGTAGCGCAAGAGGAGCGAGACAAAGATGAAATGATCTTTTCCACAATTCTATAAATCCATCTGATTATTCTGAGAAAAATGACAATGACGCAGTCCTGCAAATTGTACAAACATCCTTATCCTGGTAACACAAACAGAACAGTTGGTCCACAATAATTTTTCATTTTCTTTTTCTTTTTTTATTCTGGTGGAGTGGGCTTTAACCTTTCAATGTTTTCTCTCTCATTGTGGACATAAATGAAAATAGCTGAGTCTCTACCGTACTGTACACTCAAGACATCCAAGCGAACCATCTGCGCCGGGCAGTGTTGATTGCAGGCCTTCAGGTCTGTCACCCGCCAAACATTTTCCTCATTAATCACACCCTCAGAAACACAATAATGCTTCCCAGGGTGTGTCGTTCAGTCCTCAGGGAGAATTTCTAAAGGGTTTGGAAAAGGTTTAGTGGGATTTTACTTCCTGTATGCTGTTTCAAAGATCACCGTAGCTGATATATGACCACGAAGAAGCAGAAAAGTCATGTTTAGGCACATGAAAATTTGCTTCCAGGGGATTTAGCCCAGTCAAGTCTGATTTAGATCGTTGTGAGATGTGCAGTATAAGCTTGTCATGTAATTTATTGTATTAGAACTTCGAGCCAGAGTAAAAAAACTAAATCAAAATGCTTCTTTTGTCTTTTTTTTTTTTTACCAATACACACCTGTTCCCTAAGCCAGTTGCTTTTTGCTTTCACAGTCACACTTGTGCAAAATGGTAGAGGGTTTTGTTGGTGGGAACAGAAATGAGCAGTGCTGACGGGGATCTCAGAGGTGATAAATGTTGTTTTGACACGTGCGTGTCCACAAGCCTGAAAGTTACAGCTTACCAGAAGACATGCGGGTCAGTTTCAAGCCGGGGTCGGGTCAAATATGAGTCCCTAAGTGGCAGCGCTGGAATCCAAATTTACAGCCCGGTGAGGCTCGACATGTGGTGCGCTTTACAAGGTTAACGTACAGTTGAAGTATGTTTTGTTTGATTATATGAACTTTTACTGTGTGGCAACAGATGTGTGGTACAATATAGATAGATAGATAGAGAGAGAGAGAGAGAGAGAGAGATGGGGAGGGATGGATGGATGGAGGGATAGATAGATAGATAGATAGATAGATAGATAGATAGATAGATAGATAGATAGATAGATAGATAGATAGATAGATAGATAGATACTGTAGATACTGTAGATAGATAGATAGAGAGAGAGAGAGAGAGAGATGGGGAGGGATGGATGGAGGGATAGATAGATAGATACAGTAGATAGATAGATAGATAGATAGATAGAGAGAGAGAGAGAGATGGGGAGGGATGGATGGAGGGATAGATAGATAGATACAGTAGATAGATAGATAGATAGATAGATAGATAGAGAGAGAGAGAGAGAGAGAGAGAGAGAGAGATGGGGAGGGATGGATAGATAGATAGATAGATAGATAGATAGATAGATAGATAGATAGATAGATAGATAGATAGATAGATAGATAGATAGATAGATAGATAGATAGATAGATAGATAGATAGATAGATGGATAGATAGATAGAGAGAGAGAGGGGGAATGGATGGATCTGCAATGGATGGGCAAATGTTGTTTCACTTATGACCAGGTTTGTGTTGGCGACTGGCAAACACACATACACACGCACACACATGTATACAATATGGAACCAATTACTCGTCTGACTTTACCTGCAGGCTGCAAGCGACCCTCACCGAGTTGGCTGTTTATATGTAATCAACACCAACTCTGAGTGTGCGTATGTGCATGTGCGCATGTTTGCATGTGTGTGTAGACTGGTTAGTGAAGTGTTATGACGGTAGCGTGTGGTTCATTGATGGTGGGTATAAATTGTGCAGTCAACGCTCGACAGTAAAGCGATAACGTATACAACTGTGCAACTGCGTGAAGTCACAGCAAGTTTATGTAAATAAAGTGATATTGCACTTTCCCATGGGTGATGTTACCTGCAGTTCAGCATGTTGACAGTACATCTAAATTTTGAAGATTTGCATCATTGGCATCTTTATCTTTTACAGGGTCAAAAATTCACCATCCGTTCCTATGATTGGTTGGTAGGTTGGTTACCGGGCACAATTGCAAGTTACTTAGCTATTATTACTTTTGTTGCTCAAACATGTAAGGGTATGCAGACATAAGAAAGATGCTAGGCAATGTGTAGCATTCATTTTTCATGTCATAGTAGTGAAATTTAATTGACAGTTGATAGTTGAGCAGGGCGTGGTTCGAGTGCATCTAGCAGACACGGCCACACCGAACGTGAGCAGAGACAACAGCTTGATTAGTCATCATTTTGAAGCCTCCTTTTTGCCGATTTTTTTAAATTATTCGAATTTGGCAGGGTTTGTCTCTGTGGTGTGCCTATTTAAGAGAAGTTTATTTTCACTTGACATAGACTTTAAGGAGGTGGAAAGCAAAGCTTACTGAAGAAGAGGTAACTTTATAAAGTAGCCACATGGCGCTTTTTAAAATTCTAAACAGTAATTCATTCCCATTATTAATGTAAACATACGTGTGCCACTTTTATTGCTGTATTTCATTCCAATAAATTCCATATGAGGTTTTATAATCATCATTATGCTTTTTTTTTTTTTTGTTATCATTTTCTGTGGTGAAGTCACTAAAAACGCAGACAAAGCAAAACACCCTCACTGACCTGAAGTTTTTTTGCACATTATGATAACATTATGCTTGATGGCAGTTTTTGTATGAATTTGGAGGCACATTTTTCATTTAGCCTATTTCAAAATTAATGAGGTTTGAATTTCGAGGTTGTGCCATCTTTTGCTATTTTCCCCTGATACTGTGTTCTGCCTGATTTGGATAAAGATTTGACCATAAAATGACCTAACGACAAAAGCGTCATCTAAATTGTTAGCCAAAAACACTTTGATAGACTCTAACGAACCACTATTTGCACTTTGCATGGGGAAAAGATGGTCTCATTCTGGTTGATGAGATTGCGAGCTTTTTTATTACGCATCACTACAAAGCTATCGCGCTGCTGAAAGAAAATGGAATATCTTGCAAGATCACTTATCATGACGTTGTAGTGCAATCTTTTTCCCTGCCAAGAAGCTGCTAGTTTCCATGTAGCAGTTTTCTATAATCCTCTCAAAGGACCACACAAATTGTCTCTAATCAAATTAGAGGGAGTGCTGGGAGGTCCTGCTTCAAAAATGAGCACAGCTTCGACTCGGACATGTTGCCTCACAGGCAGTCAACTGACAGCTACTATACTTTAAGCAGAACGGGTCGAAACATCAACAGTGAGAAGAAGACTCAGAGACGCCTGCTTTTCAAGCAGCGTAGCAAATAATGTGGCAATAGAAGATAGAAAACTTTAAACTTGGATAGGGAAATCTAAGGAAGAGGATTAGGGCCAGTGAAGAGAGAGAGAAAAAACTTTGGCAGGATTCTCACTTTATTCTCAAAATGATCACTCTAAAGTCAGAATTCTAACTTTAAAGTGAGAATTTTCACTTTAATATCAGAATTCTCACTTTCATTTTCAGAATTCTGACTTTAAAGAGAGAATTCTCACTTAAAGAGAATTTCTCACTTTAAAGTTAGAATTCTGACTTTAGAGTGATCATTTTGAGAATAAAGTGAGAATCCTGCCAAACTTCTTTTTCTCTTCACCGACCCGAATCCTCTTCCGTAGAAATCAAACCAGATGTGACTTTTTCTTCTTGCTTCTCTACATAAAAAAAACACACACACAAGTTGTTCCCAAAAATTTGGAAGCATACAAATGTTTAAAATACTATGCTGTTTTTTTTTGTTTTTTTGGTACAGCTCTTGTGATCTCCTCACATGGTGGCTCTAATATTGTTGCAGGTAGTGTGCAATAATAGTCAACCCCACTGACACTTTGATTAGAAACAATATTCAGTTTGTTTAATATCTGTCAGACTGTCAGCTCCAACTCCAACATCATCAACCCTCCAGCTCCCTTCACGTTTGGGGCCCAGATTTTGCTGCAACGCCCCCAAATAAACATTATTGATGTGGTGTGTGATCAAGCACACCAAAATTCAAGCCTTCCCATGCATGCACTATTATGTCCCTGTGTGTGTCTGTGTGAATTTATGTGTGTATTTGTACTGACAGCAATCGTAATACATCCCACAACACCGTGACCTGTCTTCCATGTCTGCACTTTGTCCCTCAGCAAGTGTGTGCGAACGTGTGTGTAGGTGTGCATGTGTTTGTTTGCCAATGCTGGATCATAAATAAAATGTCACAGCTGTACGTTCATAGCGTGAGTGTGATGTGTGAAGGGGAGCGCTACACAGAAACACATGTTCGCTGTGGGATAAGATCACAATTGTAAGCAGCAGAGTGACAAATGTGAAAGAGCTAATTGAGAACGTGAGACTGGCACGACACAGCTAGCACCTTGTGAGGATGATGATTGTGACTCGCGCATTTTTACACTTCTTTTAAGATCAGCTAAGAATATTGATATGATGCATCTGGTCTAGCTCGTTTGAGCGCAGTAATAAATAAATTCCCTTTATAGTGGAAGCTTCATGGTTGAACGCAATGGAATGCTGGTTTGGATGTGAAAGCAGTTTTCCCATAGACAATAATAGAAATACTGCAGAAATCATTTGTTTCTATCATCATAAAAGTGTTACTTGCTGTACAAACATTGGTTTAAATGACATGATTTTTTTTTTCTTTCTCTTTTTTTTTTTAAATATATATACATATATATACATATACGCACATATATATATATATATATATATATATATATATATATATATATATATATATATATATATATATATATATATATATTTTGTATGTGGGTGAGCATGGGCATGTGCGTGCGTGCGTGTGCGTGCGTGCGTGCGTGCGTGCGTGTGTGTATTCATCAGTTCACCTAAAGCCCATTAAAAAAAAATCCCATACTAATAATATAATATAATAATAAATTGCCAAATGCAGAAACATCAATGTAAGTTATCACGATGTGGTGGCTCTCGCTAACAGACAGAATTAAGTAACCAGAATTAGGTTAAAAAATTCTATATACGTAGACCATGTTTCTATAAATTTTGATATTTGGTTTTTATTTGAGGCAGATATTTTTTCCATTAAAATGTGATTTATGAGGAGGTTAGACCATTGGTCGATATTCAGAGTTTGTTTATTTTTCCAGTAACCTTTAAATGACATGATGACATTCTTAGCAATAATCCATTCATCCATTTTTTTTTTACAGAACTTGTCCTCATCCCAGCTGACTTTGTGGACGTCATGCTCGTCCCCGTGGACATGTAGTGTTGTGTTAGCTAGCGTTCGATACATTTGGGATGGAAACTGGAAAAAAAAGAAGACGGCATTGAGCACAAACTTCATCTCAGACTCTAAGAAAACCGAAAATAACAAAAAGTTTTAAGAGCGCACGTACTCGAACGCGCATCATGCACGAGCTTGACACAGAGGTTGCAGTTATGCTTTA
Organism: Vanacampus margaritifer; assembly: GCF_051991255.1. Classification (NCBI taxonomy): domain Eukaryota; kingdom Metazoa; phylum Chordata; class Actinopteri; order Syngnathiformes; family Syngnathidae; genus Vanacampus; species Vanacampus margaritifer. The sequence goes on from NC_135432.1 coordinate 16,192,707, forward strand.
GGCCAGAGGTGGCAGTTGTGAGTAAAAAAGTGACAAACTCCAGATTGCACTTTTAACAACTGATATAAAGTATAAATGTTGCACAAATTTAGATTTTTTTTTATAGTCACTCATGTAATTCAAGTTAAGTCGACAGCCACAAGTCACTGATGACAGCACTGATGTTTTTTCAGTACTCTACAATAATTTAAAAAGTCTTAGGATGGCGTTGCAATAAAGTTGACCCTGGCAATCATGAATTAACCCATACACGGATTCTTTTTTAAATTTATTCATTTATTTTCCTTAAGTGGCCCCACTTTATCAGCAGAAAACAAGCCTTCTCGACATTTTCTATGACGTCATCATAAAATCTGAGATTTATGTTTTTTTTACTTTCATTGCTGAGGTTGAAATCCAGAAAAAAACAAGGAGAAAAAAAGCTAAACACACACACACACGGACAGCAAATTCCTTAATGTTTCCTGAAGTCTGAAATTATGCATTTGTAAAGATATTTTCACACAAAAAAATTATCCAAATTCCGATTTACCCACTTTTAGTGGAATTTCACTTTAATGGTGGGAGGCAAAATATGGGACAGACCACTGCCATAGCAACAACAATCCTAAAATGTAGGGGTGTGAATTGCCGAATACTTGGCGATTCAATTCGTATCACGATTCATAGGTCACGATTCGATTCAATACCGATTAATCCCGATACGAATCTATAAATTGATTATTGCGATTTTTTTTACTCAAATAGAGAAAATACTAATCAGTAAATTTGTACATGTACACTGTAACATTTGTATGAAAATGTATTTATTTATCTGAAAATTCAGGCTTATAACTGAGCCACTGCATTTAACAAACAGGTTGCAGTCTGTTTCATGTTTGAACAGCACTGAAATGAAATATTAAGTCTTAATGTTCCATTAATATAACATTCTTCCATGCTTGATGTGTAAATCCTAACCCTAAGTAAGATGTTTTTGTTGAATATTTCCCTTAAAAAATGTATGTTTAAAAATCGATTCGGCCACATATTGAATCGATTCGAGAATTGCGTGCTGTAATATCGCAATATATTGCCGAATCGATTTTCTCTAACACCCCTACTAAAATGCATCATTGCGTCATTGAAACAAGATATTTTAGCTGGCCACTCTTATCAACTCTCATCAAATCGCTGAGGTGCCAAAGAAGGTGGAGGCTGGGTGACCCTCACTCCATCCCACCAGGGATCCTGGGAAGGTGGAGGAATGCGCGAGTGGAATGGTCAGAGGACTGGAGCAAGGGAATGGATTAAATGACAGCAGGAACACACGCAGGTGTGTTTTCAACTATTCATTTCCTGTACACTCAAACTAACCTCGCCTAACTGCTAAAAGTATTCAGGGGACTCATTTGTTTCACACTGATTGATTTATACAATTTATCTGGTTGTGTTGGCAGTGTTTTGGGTCATTGTCTTGCTACATGATGAAAAAGCTCCCAATCAGTTTGGTTTCATCTTTCTTTAAAACGGCAGAGAACATATTTGTGTCAACTTCTGAATTCATTTGGCTGCTGCCATCGAGATGATCAATGAACCTGTCCCAGAAGCAAAGAGACTTTCACGGACAAACTTGTATGTTTGGCATCATGAGTACATCCTTAAATTTCTGGAAGATTTTAGCCTCTCCGCACTTAGGGAAATGTCCATCTTTGTCTCATCAGTCTTAAAAGCTATGTCCCAGAATTGGCCTCAATGTGTGTCCTGGAGTGTAGCAACACAATTATTTCAACACTTTACCAGTACCACTAATGTCAGAAGTAAAAAAGTAAAAACCTCGAGCCCGCATAGCAAGCTACAGCTACGGTCATGTTCTTATAAGATAAATGTGACCAAACACTACAAAAATAGTCGAGTATAAGGAACCCTCAGAATAACACCTTCCCTCGCTTCTCACTTTCATGCAACATTTAATACACGCTGCCGTCAGGTGTAATCCACTCTGTCTGTGCAAGCTGCGGGGTTGAGGTAAAGGCGTGACAGAAACCAAGGGGCGCTGAAAGCCCTTTTTATTCAGCTAGGCAAGCGATGTCAGGGTGAAAATATCAGTGACATGAGCTGTGTTTGCTTCACACGACTCTTACAGCATGCCGGCGAACTTGGTGTTGTGTCTGACCGTGTAAATCAGGCACAACACACACAGCTGCCAAAGTGGCTTAACGAAGCCAAAACATTCAAGTAAGAGGAGACACACAAGGACAATGTGCAAGCACGACACCTTTAGGTTAAAGATCATTGACATATTTTGAAAAACACTTCAAGGGACTGCTGTTTTTCATTTCAACGTTTTAACCTGTTTACACCAAGGTATTATCGGATCTTACAGGTGTTAACACACTTAAGGCCCACTGAGAGCTGATCACACGGACCACACGTCATGGTGGTCTACCTCACTTGTGATTGTAAAATTGAGGGGGCCTTTCTAAAAGATCAACATAATAGTGACTAGTGAGGTTGTCATTAAAACTGATTTTGAACACCACATTTTCATGGTACTTTGAATGAAATACAGTAGGTAAGGTTATATTGGAGAAAACTTTTTTTTAGCTTTACGCAAAATACACATATACTGACTGACATTTGGATTAAATTTGGAAAAAGTTCCCTTGCAATGAAAGCCAACAAAGGTTTGATTCTCAAATGTTTTTGAAAGATGATCCTGTGCTGTGGGGTGCGGTAAGAGAGAAATTTCTGCTGCGAGGAAAACATTCAGTCGTAAATGTTGAACATGTCAATATTTATAGTTGTGAATCCTTATGTGCGTTTTCAACACTGAGTTTGGCTAAGCCATTTACTGAAACTGAACGGCAGCCAATTACAAAGTGCCTCACCTCCGTTCCTCCAGTGCACAGCTGCACAGAGAGAAAGCTGTAGTTGCATCAACTGAAAACAATAACGATTGTACTGTTAAAGTTTTATCCACAGATGTTTACATTTTAATTCAGAATTGTCTTCTGTCACTGCATGGTATTAAATCAGGTCCAGTCAACAACATGGCAGTCTTAACCAAAAGAAAGATGACTAAGATTTGAATACCACTTACAGGTCGATGTTACAGAAGTGTAAGTACGTCACGTTAGAATGTGAATAGTTTCACATTCTAACATGTCAACCCTGGAGAACCCACGGGGTCAAATTTGGCCCCTATAAATTCAAATTCAAATTCAAATAAAAAATACCTTTTTTTTTCTTTTTTTTTTACAAATTTAACTTCAAAAGTCCAGAGTGCCACTTCTGACCCCTGCATGGGGCCATCTAGTGGATGAATATTGCACTTACATGAGCCAGAGTGGTGGTGACAAGATGGCTGGCAACATGCTGTTTTGTTGAGCTGGAAATCTATCCAAACAAAACCATCTTCTCAGCAAACCATCAAATGGTAAAATTGTGTTTTTTTTGTTAATCTATTTCATATCATGTTGCAGAATGCCTAGGAGTATGTTTTATATATATATATTTTGATAAATTAGAAACTCTGAGCTAGTTCAAAAAAAAGGGTTAAAATTGAAAAAACATATATTTTGGTGTTCAGTGAACTTATAGCAGTCATTTAATGTATAAGTCATAATTTTCCAAAGAAGAAAAGGGTTCTTGGGTTCTCCAGGGTTAAAGTGTGCTTATAAAATATTAACCATTTTATTAAAAATGTAGGAGACTTTACATTAGATGAGGAAATACTTTTAATGTGTGCGTCTACAGGGTAAATGCCACATATGAAAAGGTGAGACTTCCCGTAACACACACACGCACACACATAAAAAGATGCAACTCGAGTTCTTCCTGGTCACGGTAGCCATAGCTTGGGAGTTTGACTTATGTGAATCTATTCATGTTAACTATTAACCCTGGAGAACCCAAGAACCCTTTTCTTCTTTGGAAAATTATGAATTATACATTAAATGACTGCTATAAGTTCACTGAACACCAAAATATATGTTTTTTCAATTTTAACCCTTTTTTTTTTAACTAGCTCAGAGTTGCTAATTTGACAAATTTGACCCTGTGGGTTCTCCAGGGTTTTAATAACAGTTTCAAAATCATTGTAGCAATTGTCAGAACCACGATGTCTTTCTATGTGAAATATAAAACTCACATACACAGACAATGTTTTCTCAAATTCAAACAAGGCCAGCTGAGTACGAGCGCTCGGAATGTGTTGCCAATTAGCAACAGCTGATCAATGCGTGCGTTGAACAAAACTGAAACGGAAAGCATCAAACAAGTTTTGTTGTTTTCAGGAGGCCAATGATGAAGACCCAGAACTAAATGTTTAATCATGGGAGTTTTTCCAGCCTCCTCCTTGATTTGGTCAAGAATTACTTTGGGAGCCACAAAAAAAGGAAGAGGCCCTCAGTCTTGGTTGTTTTATTGTGGCGAAGGTTTACATTCAGTTGTGGTTCTCTTGCATTTCCTTTTGCTCCATCTCTCGCCCCATCTTTCTTTCAGGTCAATCCTTCACGGGTGTAATTCATTAGTGGCTCGCACTCATGCGCACGCATGAAAGGATGCACATGCCATCGCTTGTGAGAGAGGGACTCACAAACGTGCCTTTCAGTACAAGGGTTTGATAAGCGCCTGTGTGTGAACGTGAATGGGCTTTTTGGCCAGTGAAACGATGTGATACTGCTACGTGCACTGTTCACATGCATGTTATTATAAGTACACACTTTTAAATAAGTAGTAGAGACAATTGCCGAGAAATAATAGATTGGAATAGATTTTTTTTTTAATGAAGTTTCATTATATATTTGTATTTATCTATTGGTGTGTATTGGTGCAAACATATTGTACAACACAATTGGCCCTCTTAGGATGACTATAATGGATATTGGATTTAAAAAGCATTTTCCCCCAATTGGGTATATAAAGCAGAGAAATAATCTGTCATGTGGTTTAATTTTCCATCATAAAAAGTAATTAAAATGTTTGAAGTAACATTTTAAGACCCCTAACTGTCACTAGAGGTGTAGTTTTTCAAAATAATATGGTAAAATCCACAACTGTACAATCTCAGTGGCATTCCATTTCCCCTGCAATGTTTCCAGTCACATCTCCATCCAAATAAATAAAAAATATCATGACTTATCACGAATTCATAAAACACATGATAAAATATGAATCTACAAATCTTATATTCAATTTTTATCTTTTTGGAATTTGTGTGCCGCATGTGTGCTGGTCCGTACAGCTGCATTCACTCACCTTTTTATGTCTCCCCCATTTACAAGACTTCCTTTTGGTCTAAAGGCACAAGGGAATTAAATCATGTGTGACATGTGAGCAGCTTACATTAAATTACATTCTGAGAGAGTCAAACGGACAGCACAGAGGGGGATGAAATAAATCGGAACTGCTTCAGACCTTGCGCTATTCCACAATGTGTGTGCGCAATATTTCTTACTTTGCAGTTCCCACTCAGAAGAGTTTATTTGGCAAGCGTTGCATTAGCTACGCTTAAAGCGTGAAATTTTGATGTGTCAACACAGTGTAAGGTGCCAATGCTGTGAGGAAACCAAGGCCACACAGTAAACAAAGTATTCAACAGTGGAAGACATCGAGCGTTTGGTGTTATTTCTCCTTGATTTTATTTGTTGTTTTAAAATCAGACAATTGGTGGAGCGCTGACTCGCACCTAACATCCATGTTTGCTATTTGTTTACTGTTTAACTCATTCTCTGCCATTGACGGCTATAGACGTCAAAAATTCATTTGAACTATTTCTATTAGTTTAACTTTTTTTTGCACGTTTGTTAGCAAGAGTATGAAAACCTAGAAGAAAATTATTGTACATTTAGAACAGATATAAAATTTGTGATTAATCGTGAGCTAACTATTGAAGTCATGCCATTAATTACAATTACAAATTTTAATCACCTGACGCCACTAATTTTTAATAATCTTTTCTTTAAAAATAAAATATTATTTTACTCTATTATATTATACTATTATACTCTTGTTAACAAAAGTGGGAAAAAAAAAGTTCGTTTAGTTTAAAGAGAAGAAGAAAATATATGGAATTGACATCTATTTACATGTTTCTTGCAAACCTTACCAAAAAAAAGTATTTTGGTACGCAAGGACATTTTGTTCTGTTACAGCTAAATCCAAACAAATGAGGCAATACAATTTGATAAAAATGTGAAAGTTAGTTCATGTTTAACTCATTCGGCTATAGACGTCATAAATTCATTTGAATTAAAATAAAATATTATTTTACTCTATTATATTATACTATTTTACTCTTGTTAACAAAAGTGGGGGGAAAAAGTAAATAAACTAATAGAAATAGTTCAAATGAATTTTTGACGTTTATAGCCGTCAATGGCAGTGAATGAGTTAACCAGAGAATTCTGAATCAACTCGATTGGGTTACTTTTTTTAACATGTGATCTGAATGAAAAATCTTATTTGATCGTAAATGGTAAAGTGTGCACTTATAGCCTACTATATAGCGCTTTAGCTACACCATAGTCCAAAGTTTTTTGTCTTTCTAGGTTAAAATAAGTTACTTTAAGATCCCTTGCTGGCCATACACTGGCCAACAGCAAAAATGAGGGTGTTCTTTTGCAGAGGTGAGAACTTATTTTAATGCAACGGCCCATCGCGGACAGATGCCCACCTTTTGCTGACTGCTTCCGCATTTTTCGGCAAGCGCTTTATGACGCGCAGCCTCGTAAAAATGCCCGGCGGCCACTGTGCCCACTCCCCTCCGCCAACGACTAATAGGTATCACTAGATATCAGCTGTTGTTGCATACTGTACTGTAGAAAGCTTTGCATATAGAACAATTTCACATGATCTGATTAAAAAATCTGAAAATTCTGATTTACTGTTCATTTTTAATGATCAATTAGCTTCTCTATTCAATCACAACCAATTCCTCAGCCCTAAGTATTGGGCTTCACAAAAACATATACTGCACGTATACGTATAGGCCTATTTACATATTTTCATGACAACAATATAACCCGACTTTGTATGTAACTCAGCATACACTGTAGTCTCTATCGCTCACCTATGTAGGTCCATGTGTAGGTTTTTTAGAATAAAAGCACGGGGCATGGAAGGAAAAAAATTCCAAAGACCCACTGTAGAAATGTAGCAACGTCGAAACTCTTCAATCTCCCTCTGCCTCATGTCACTGTTCATAAGGGCCTCATGCACACACAAAACACACACACACGCCTAGAAAGATGCATGTACGCGACCCCTGCTGACCTGTGCTGTGTTTCATCCAAAAACACATGCATGGGGGGATGTTCAAACGGTGTGTGTGGTGTCTTCACTGCCTGCCACGACATACACATGGCCAGCACCTGTCCACTGTCTTTTATGAGCCGTGAAGCCCACTGGACCCACATTACAGTACTCATGCATGGTTCTCTTTTCCCATCTGACCTTCTGGACTTTAAAGACTGTTTTGGATTCCATAGAGTGGATTATATATTTTGTAACGCAAAAATAAAACAACACCTGCATTTATATGAATTATTACTTTTGTCACTATTTCAGTGACAATTGTGGGTTCTTTCTTTTTTTCCTTTCTTTCTTTCTTTCTTTCAAGCGCATGTCAACCTTAAACATTTCTTGACAATAATATGTTATATCTGACCTCACTAGTCTAAACATGGCATTTTGATTAATATTACATTTGTGGAATAAGAGTTATGAAGCAAAATCCAGCCATTTCTATCCATCTCAGGGGGCGGCCATTTTGCCACTGGCTGCTGACTGAAGATGACATCACAGTTGCTCAGGGCTCAGGCAACAACCAATCACAGCTCACCAGTTTTCTGAGCTGTGATTGGTCGACAGCCAGTGGCAAAATGGTCGCCCCCCTGAGATGGATAAAAATGGGTGGATTTTGCTGCTTAACTCATATTCCACTAACTCAATATTAACCAGAATACCATATTTAGACCAGTGGGGCTTCATAGAACATAATATTGTCCAAAGAAATTGGGGGTTGACTTGAAGGATACCAACAATTAAGCCTATACAGTATCTCAAAAACTGAGTTCAACCCTCACTGTGAGAGCTATAATACCAAATTTAACACATCTGCTCACTGTTCACACCAGAGACCTTGTAACATTAACAAGTCACATGACACCAGGGAGGTAAAAGGACTAACTGTGTTCAAGTTGGACATTTTCCCATAGGGTGGTACTCACTTTTGTTGCCAGGGGTTTAGCTATTATTGGCTGTATTTTTTATTTTGAGGGGACAGCAAATTTACTGTTATATAAACTGTACACTACTTTCCATTGTGTCATTTCTTCAGTGTTGTCCCATGTAGAGATAAACTCGTAATTAAATATCTGCAGAAATGTGAGGAGTGTGCTCACCTTTGTGAAATACTTTATAAGTATAATGTTTTTTCATACAGATCAGCAAGTTAATCCGCTAAACTATCACTCCACCATAAATCCTCATCTTCTTTAACAATGTTCTTGTGGATGATTGAAATGTAAGAATTTAGATATAATAATGGCATTAACAGTCACACTGTGCAGACCACAGCAGAGCAGAAGAATACATGCTGACTGAGAGTGTGTACGCAGAAGGATTTTCAAATCCGTGCCATACTGTAGACATGGGTGGGGTGGGGAGGTCTACAAAAATAATTAATACAAGTTATCAAGTAGACATGGGATACTGTCATCGGACAATGACGATATCCCATTTTTTTTTAATTATGATCAATGAGGCTCCTCCACTCATCCAAACATTTTCCTCAAAAGTTTCCAATAAAGACAACAAGCCATTTGAAACAACGATGACAACTGACAACCACAAATGTGAACAGGCTGGCAAGGGAGGAACAATGCACTTCCAACAATTGATTTGGAGTTGTATAGAATTTCATTGGAGATGAAAACATATTTCCTCTTTTGTCTGGTCCATTTCCCTAAGTATACACAACAATTCATGCAATTAAAGCAATTCATCAGGCCTTGTCCTTTAAAAGTAATGACGTGCTTTCATCCAAAAGGAAAATCTGGATTAAATGATTCAGGAATTTTGGAGGATCCGCAGTTGGGCAAGTCTGCATTCCCAAGATGAGACGCAGCAATCTCTGATGGCCAAAATGAGAATCAAACTTGGTGGGCCGGCACAAAAGTTCAAGTTATTGCAGCCATGTCAAAATATGGCACCTCGGCAGTGGCTGCTTTCTGTCTATTGCTGGAAACAGCCGGGATGTGCTGGTCTGTGGTCACGAACAATACAGTCCATTTCCTGCAAACACTGAAAATGTTATTTCTCTTTCTTACGTCACGGTGCTTCACATCAAGGATAGCATAGGACTCCTTTTTTGCCAGGTTCAACTGCATGCTCTATTTTCACAAAGACTTGCCAAAAATAATTCTTAGCCTATGGATGTGGTTAGATGACCACATAAGGATTACGTCAACTGAATGATTTGGGTGATGAAAGAATGTTAATTATTTATTGCTTTAATACATTCATGGGTATGTAGTACTAGTCACCAGACAAAACGTTTTAATTTGGAAAATGCATTTGCGCGTTTCTAACAATACCAACCCATTATGGTTTCTCATTTAATTTCGACAAATTTTGCGAAATAAATAGCTTTCTGTTTTGTACCATTTAAGGAGGCAGCGGCTCATCTGAAAGGATTTGTGGTGCTGGAGCTGACGGGTCACAGTTCAAGACAAATGTAAAAATAACATCATGTTTGTCAGATAGACCCTGGTCTGCTTCCTGACTAGGTGCCCTTGAGTAAGTCATGGTGCATCACTGATTGTGCGCACCTTTCACCCTGACAACTCTACATTTTCATGTGTTTAATTTGGATCATATGGTGTAATATATGTGCAACAGGAAAATACAGCAGTGTAAATTAAATTTCCCTTTAGAGATTATAAGAGCTACAAACTGTCATTATTAGTAGTAGTAGTGGTAGTAGTAGCATTTATTTATTTACGTGTTTATTTATTTATTATTTATTTGTCATGTTATTAGATAAATTTTGATTGCTCCAAATGATATTGTGGTGTGGAGTTTTTAGGGTTGTTTGATGGAAGCTAATGGGTTAACTGATAAAGTCATGTTAGGAGTCGTGTGTTAATCTATCTTCCAGCAATGAGTAACCCGACCCTCTGTCAATGTCACCTCAGGACACTTAGACTTTTTTTTAAGATTCAAGTATATGCATGACTTCAAGGTTCCTATCCGCGGAACCAGCAAACTGGACAACTTCACAGACAAGTGGCTGACAACGCTAAGATTATCAGGAAGTCAAAACTCAGGAATCGCTATGAAATGTAGTGAATGTTGACAGTTTACACCTCATACCTTGACACAAAGGTGAGCAAAGGGTTTAACGGATTAAAAATGATGGACGAGAAGGGATTACATAGGGGGAGATTGCCCGTCTAGCGGAACTGTTTCGGTCTTGCTTCCACTCCTCAGTCTAAATCTGTCAACAGGAAAAGCTGATCTACGAAGGAGGAGGTGAGACAAGGTGATCTAATCTTACAGGGGAAGAATAAAATATTTACATGTTTCTTACAAACCTTACCAAAAAAAAGTATTTTGGTACGCACGGACATTTTGTTTTGTTACAGCTAAATCCAAACAAATGAGGCAATACAATTTGATAGAAATGTGAAAGTTAGTTCATGTTTAACTCATTCACTGCCATTGACGACTATAGACGTCAAAAATTCATTTGAACTATTTCTATTAGTTTAACCTTTTTTTCATTTTTGTTAACAAAAGTAAGAAAAAAATATTGTACATTTAGACCAAATATAAAATTTGTGATTAATCATGAGTTAACTATTGAAGTCATGCAATTAATTACAATTAAACATTTTAATCGCCTGACGCCCTAATTTTAATAACCTTTTCTTTTTTTGAAAAAAGATTATTTTAAAAACGAAAAGAAAAGATCATTAAAAAATAAGGTTTTTGAAAAAAAGATTATTTAAAAAAAAGAAAAGAAAAGATTATTATAAATTAGGTCGTCAGGGCGATTACAAATTTTAATTAATCACATTACTTCAATAGTTAACTCACGATTAATCTAAATGTACAATAACAACTTTTTTCTATGTTTTCATACGCTTGTTAAAAGTGGAAAAATTTTAAACTAACAGAAATAGTTCAAATGAATTTTGACGTCTAAAGCTGTCAATGGCAGTGAATGAGTTAATTTTAAAGAGAACAGGAACAAAAATGTGTTTGGGGTTGGGGGATTACTCCCCGGTAAAGTATTTGGTGCCAAATAAAATAAGAGGAAAAAACAATTAACAAAAAACATAATCGTAATCTATTAATTCTCATCATCAATCAAGGTGATCTACGATTTTGGTTAATGTTATTCCTACAAATGTTAATGTGTCAAATCAAAGCAACGTTCAGGATTGTGAAGCATTCTGGGAGAGACTATTACATAGTTCTTCAAATGCCTTTGCAATATTGCTGCCTTGTCTGCCTTTTGTTCTTTCAGCCATCTCATTTTCTCTCATGTCATTCATCTTTTTTTTTTCTTCCTCATGCCCACAAATAACCCTTTACAACCCCCCCAAATCATCTCCTGCAGTGAAAGATGAGCCTGAGTCTGGCAGCCATCACCATGATAGGACCACTATTATCCTCGACAAAGTGGAATGGTGTGTCTTTGCGTGCATGTGTCTGTATGTGTGCGGTAGAACGATGGAGAAGATACGAATGTTGAGAAACAAAGAATCTCATAAGGACTCATGAGCTTGACATTCCTGGAGACACTCATGCTCATGCTGCCTTTTAAGAGCACAACAGGTAAAGGTTTGGCCTCCAGTTCCACCAAGATGAAATTCCTCTCCACTTCACAATCATGCACTTGTACTAAATCACACCAGATAATACAAGAGGGTCAATGGCGGCTACATAAGCGCCATCTGGGATCTTGGTCTCAGCTGCAGGCAGGTCATGGGTTCGCCAACAGGATAATGATGAAAAACACAGCTAACAACACTTAAGAGTGGATAATAAAATACAGTGCACTTTCTGAAGTGGCCTTTCATGAGAGCTAATCTAAATCCAAATTTAATGAATATCTGTGGAAGGAGCTAAAAGTTTGCTTATGAGGATTGGGCCAAAGTAGCTGCCAACAGGTGCACAAGTCTCATTCAGTTACAGGAAAATGTTAATTTATGTGTGCCATTATTTTTGTCCAGGCCAGTTTTATTTGTTGTTTGAAATAATTATTTTGTAATTCAAAAATAAAATACCTTTATTTATTTTTTAATGAATGACTACTTTTGTCATTATTTCAGTGACCATTGTTTGTGGGTTCTTTCTTGGTGATACCAACAATTCAGCCTATATGTATAGGAGTTGTAGTTAAGTCCCTAGCCCAAAACTAAATCTGAAGATTGTGCAAACAAATGGAAAAGGGGAGATAAAAGCACAGAAATAGTAAAACTTTTTGTTTACTCCATGTGCCAGGTGACATTAGTGCCGGTTGACTTGCTTTACACTCGCCACTTGTCAGATGTTGTTACAGTACAAAGAGCGGTGACCTGTTTATTGGACTCACACAAACACAACACAATCAATACGTTCCATGGCACACATTTGTGCGATGAACTAAGCGTTTCCTGCATTTCATGTTCAACTACATTTCCCATTGAGAGTAACAAGTGGATTGTTCCATAATAGCACAATAATGGTGTGATAACTAGGAACTGATATACTGTCGAAAATACACAATGTTTAGTAATTCTAAAGGATTACATGATTCCTCTTGCAGCTGTTTCCCTATTTCAAGTATCAGTCTGTCAGTATAATAAATAAATAGGTGAACAGATACAATAATCACAACAATAATAATGACAATCATCATCAACTCATTATCATCAGATTAGTCAGTATGAATTATAAGTAAACATTCCAACAGTTTAAATCCTGATCTTTTGCCCATTTTCTGGCTAAAAAAAACAAACACCGTGGATATTTTGGGCGTGTCTTGTATTTTCAGGTGTCCAAACAAGGATGAAAGGATGTACGGTAACCTCTGAACTTTTCTCATCCAACCGGACACATACTTGTGTGAATAAAGACTCCTAAAAGAAGGCATGGCAGTTCCCCGACTTAGTTGCAGGTTGCCATGATGATGCACAACCATCTCCCTCAAGGCCGGCTTCTAACCTTTGACCTCTGTGGCGGAAGAAGGCAAGCTTGGCCCTCCCTCTGAGCGGTCACATCCGTACAATTGTCTTCTTGCAGCTTCACTTTCCCCATCCATCGTTCCTCACCTCCCACTCACCTTTACTCTGTTACGCCTCAACTTTTTTTTCAGTCAGACACTCTTCCCCAACACTTTACACACATGCTAGAAAATATTAGCAAGAGACTCACAGTTCAAATGTAATTTCCTCTCTCCCTGTGTTGCTTACAGGTATGTGTTAGCTGTGATTGATGAGCTTCATATGGAGCCACAACACTGACAATAAGATTTGGTATTGAAAAAAAATTGTCATTGTGGAAAAAAGCTGCTTTGACATTGAAGCAAGTATTGGCATTGTAAAAGGTTGTATTGAAAAATAAAATACAGACATAAAAAAAAACACTATTTTCTTTAAGCATATTTTTTTGTATCATGATGTCTTGTATTGTCTCAATGCCCATCTGCAGATATTTTTTACACTCTTTTTTTCGAGTGTCATAGATTTTTAGTTTCAACTATTTGTTTTTCAGATTCACTTCTCTTTTTTTCAAGTTTCAGCTTATTGGCAGTGTTTTAACGTGGGGGGCGGGGTTTGGGTTGGGGGCGGGGCTTTGAGCACGAGAACGCCTTCCAGCTCTTTAGGAGAGGAGAGAGCGCCCTCTGATGGCTGAAGGCAAAACTCATGGATACAAGTTCACCAGGAACTCCTGAACCGCCTGTAAATCTGTGTTTTTTCTTCATATAACCTTGTGGCGTTAGTGTTAATGTTTCTGTAGTAAACCAGTCAGCACGTTAGCTAAATTAGCATGACATGATGCATAAAGTAATTTTAAACATGGTGGTTTTAACGCCACAAGTAACATATATAACCACATATAACCTTGTGGCTTACAGGCGGTTTAGGAGTTCCTGGTGAACTTGTATCCATGAGTTTTGCCTTCAGCCAACAGAGGGCGCGCTCTCCTCTCCTGAAGCTGGAAGGCGTTCTGCGCTCAGAGCCCCACCCCATCCCCGCCTCCCACGTTAAAACACTGCCAATAAGTTGAAACTGAAAAGAAGAGAAGTGAAATGAAAACCAGAGTTGAAACTGAAAACCTGTGACACTCGGAAAACAAGCGTAAAAAAAAATCTGCAGATTGGCATTGAAAAAGACATCATGATACAAAAAAATATGCTTAAAAAAATAGTGTTTTTTTTTAATGTCTGTATTTTATTTTTCAATACAACCTTTTACAATGTAAATACTTGTTTCAATGTCAATGCAGCTTTTTCCATGATGACATTTTTTTTCAATACCAAATCTTATAGGGTAAATGCCATGGACTTCCGGGTTTTACCCATCAGCGCTACGTTCCAACACTCGCACCCCCCACCCCTGCGCCCCCCAAACTGCGCGCTCCCGCTCAACGGCGGGAGGGCCTCTCGGCTATCTGAAATGCTTCGGACACTGAGACAGACACGACACTCTCGCAGCCTCACACCCTTCGACGGGAACGCGCAACCAAGGGAGCCCAAAGGCGGAAGTGCAAGTACTGGGACGCGACCCACACGTCCAAACCGGAAACTGAAACAAAGTTGATGGGTGAAAACCCGGAAGTCGGAAGTCGGAAGTCCGGCCTCCTCCGTGGCATATAGTCCATTGTCAGTGTTGTGGCTCCATAGCTTCATAATTCACTTTGTTGAGACACTTTGTGTATTTAAATAAAGGAACAAAAAATACAATTGTATCATCATGAAAGAGACCCAGACAATTCTGCTTTCCTGAGATGTATTGCAAATGCTTAATAGGTAACTGTCAAACAGACGGCACATGTGGCTTTCTAATGGCACTCACACACACACCCCACCTGTTCTGCATTGGCGTACCCTGCTCTCTCCACTCTCACACCTCAGTCGAGCCTAATGTGAGTCCATAGACCCTTGGAAGTCTAATATTAACCACATGTCATTCATTTCACACATAACAGTCCCTACCACATAATATAGTCCGCTATAATATGGCGGACTTATAACCAAAGTTTAAATCATGGCATTATAATGAATCTTGCCTATGTTGCTATGGGCATGTATTGTCAATAAACAAAATAACTTTAATGGCCCTAGTTCTCCGTGTACGGGAATTCGGCATACCTGCGAGGGCGTTCTTTTTTTTTTATGTTAAAAGAAGGTCATGCAAAAAGAAGATTACACAGGAGTTTATGTGAAGTCAGCAGACTCACATTCAAAAGCACCACCAGTTCTCAAAGTTACAGGTCAGGCCGATGATCTTAAAGATGCATTGTGCCGTTTAAAAAGGTCATATTAAAGCTTTTTCTACATCACGCATGCTCCACCAATGCCCAGATGAGTACGACTGTACCTATCAGCTTTTATCTTTCCTTTATAGTAGAGTGTGCAGACGCGCACTATCCACATTTTCTTTGGGGAGGGGAGGGGTATAGTGGTGGAGGGTGACGTCATGCACGTTCCCGCGGAGTAGTTTAACGTAATTTAAGATCGTGCGCGTACTCTCACGCGCACCATGAACCAGTCTGACACTGATGCTGCAGTTACGCTTTGGGACAGAGGTGGCAGTCACGAGTAAAAAAGAGTGACAAACTGCACAAAGATCTTTTAAGTATTAAATGTGTTCACTATTTACGACCAAAAATCTTTTTGTGCGTGGGGAAAAAGAAAGCCAACTACTCTCGCGACTCTCGTCTTTGGTCTTTGTGGACTGTGACATGAACAGAATGTAGCCAATCAAAGAAGCACCCTAACTGACAAACAAGGAAGCCTAATTGAAACAAAATGAGTCCTGCCAGAAATCGTTTTTTGAATCAAAGTAGGTTCTCCAGACGGCAGGAAGTATTCTCCAAAGCAGGGTCTACCCAACCTTTTTCTACCACTTATTTTGTTCAGGGTTAAGTGAGTGAGATAGAGAGAGAGAGAGAGAGAGAGAGAGAGAGAGAGAGAGAGAGAGAGAGAGAGAGAGAGAGAGAGAGAGAGAGAGAGAGAGAGAGAGTGAGAGAGAGAGAGAACAAAATGAGTCCTGCCAGAAATCGTTTTTTTTTTTTAATCAAAGTGGGTTCTCTAGACGGCAGGAAGTATTCTCCAAAGCAGGGTCTACCCAACCTTTTTCTACCACTTGTTTTCTTCAGGGTTATGAGAGAGAGAGAGATAGAGAGAGAGAGAGAGAGAGAGAGAGAGAGAGAGAGAGAGAGAGAGAGAGAGAGAGAGAGAGAGAGAGAGAGAGAGAGACCTGAAATTTACGGAGCTGACGTTTCACAAGATTTAATGAGGTCTTATCTTATGTAATAGTATATTTATTTTATAAACTATTTTAGAGTTAAATACAAAAGGGTTACCACGCGTCTAGTTTTGTGTTAAACTAAATACAATTGTGCAGCGCAAAAAATTTCGATTGAATTCACTTCTTATGCTGTATTAAAATATATATGACTTGAGAGATTTATGTTTTTGTGTTACACAAGTATGTGGAAGTAATATTGGTAGAGTGGACGGGATGTTGGGAGAGGAGAATTGCGTTAACTGCTGATAAGTGTGCGGACTTGCTCCCATGTTGTCCATCATGTGAAGTGATGATTCCGTTGAAAGCTCTTATTGGGACTGCGTGGTTCCGTTTTTGGAACAAGCGAGGGTGTGAAAAATAGTCTAACCCACTACTTAACACTAATGGACTCGTCCATTACAACCTCGTGAAAGGACAGCCTAAGTGGGGGAAACATTATCACTGTGTGTGTAGTGCACTTTTGTGTGTCAAAATGATGGATGGGTGTTTGCATGTGTGCTTGCATGTGTGCAAGTGCCTGCGCTATGCCAAATGTGCCAAATGTGTGTATGTTTGCATGACAAGTTAAGATGTGCCACTAATACACTAACACAATTGAGCTGCATTATCTTTTTTTTGTGCTTTTATTATTTCTGCAGCACAATAAGCTACTACTATCTTACTGCATCTTTGACTTAAAGCCATAATAGTTGTCATGTTAGCGCATGTTTTGCATCTTATCTGCAGCATGCACAGTTTTAACCAAGCAAAACCAATTGATCATACATTTATAAATAACAATATAAATGTGTTTTTACAGGACTTCAAAATGGAGGCATTGAAGCAGCATTTAGCTGTTACGCTACGAAATGTGTCCTACGAAATGTGTCCCATCATATTACACCCTTCATACAGTGCAATTGTAAAGTATATTTTTTGCTCTTTATGTATCTTTGTGTAATATTTTGTATGTTCTGAACCTCATCTAATAACCTATGTGGCAGTGCTTCATAATAATAAATCATCATCTTCATGCAGCAGTATTCATTAACCACTCATTCACTGCCATTGACGGCTATAGACGTCAAAAATTCATTTTAACTATTTCTATTAGTTTAACATTTTTCCCACTTTTGTTAACAAGAGTATGAAAACCTTTTTATTGTATTAAAACAGATATAAAATTTGTGATTAATCGTGAGTTAACTAGTGAAATCATGCGATTAATTACGATTAAAAATGGTAATCGCCTGACACCCCCAATTTTCAATAATCTTTTCTTAAAAAAAAAGATTAATAAAAATGTGAATAAAAAATAATTACAATTATTTGATTTACTTATTTAAAAAAATAGGGGTTTAAGGTGATTAAAAAATTGTATCATAATTAATCGCATGACTTCACTAGTTAACTCACGATAAAGCACAAATTTTATATCTGTTCTAAATGTACAAAAAAAAATCTAGGTTTTCATACTCTTGTTAACAAAAGTGGGGGGGATTAAACTAATAGAAATAGTTCAAATGAATTTATGACGTCTATAGCCGTCAATGGCAGTGAATGAGTTAACATACTACATGACTTCGAGTCCAATTCCTCTTATTTTAAAGTGCACACAAATGCACAAAAGTTGGCCTAAGTTCTTAAAGCATCCAGCCACAAACCTGCATGTCGCATGTGATAAACACAAATAGCAACAACAAGGCCAAACAACCCTTGCTCTTTCCAATCCTCACGTAACAACAATCAACCATAATGACTCCCAGATAAGTTTGTGCATGACTAAAATATTGATGAGATAGCAGTATTTCTGTGTTTTTTCCCTTACACCAGCACAAACAAGTTCAAAATTAGTTCATCCAGACTACTTTCTTCACTGGGGTTTCAGACTAATTTTTAACTTAGTATATTCTACAAGTAATTCATTTTCAAGTTATTGGTTTGTGTAAAAATGTCATTGTAGGAACCCAATGCAGTGGATTTTTTTTTTAAAATTAATTTAGCCATTATCAGTTGTTTAAAATGTCGTGACAATTCGTTTTAAAGTATACAAGTGAAAACAGATCTTTCAAATACATAATCAATAGAAAAGCAATTAGTTGGCCTCCCTGTATTGTGCGTTGACCTGTCATAGACATTCCATCAAACATGATATGTTGTACATATATTTTACATTCATTAGTCTACTGCAGAGGTGGCCAAGTTCGGCCCTCGAGAGCCCCTATCCAGTCTATTTTCTGTTTCCCTCCTGCAGCACAGCTGAATCTAATGATCAGCTAATTAGCAAGCTTTGCAGAAGCCTGATAACGATCCTGATCATGAATCAGGTGTGTTAGTGGAGAGAAACATGGAAAACAGGCTGGATAAGGGACTCTCAAGGACCCAACTTTCCCACATGCATGGTCCACTACATCGACGATGTATAATTCAATCACTGAATGATGATCCAGTGTTCCTTCCAAGAGTGAAAATATTTGTTCACACTGTCTTTATGGGCCCACATGCTGATAATGGAAGCTGTTCTTGCGGCGGCACACCCCACATATTGTTGCATTTGCTCATTAATGTCCTGATCTGTCGCTCTCTCCCTGAGACTGTTTTTACATCTTGTTATGAATGAACTTTAACCCACAACCCCTGCCTGGAGCAGTACTGAGAAGTAGCCATGTTTTGTCTAACACTTCTGATCTTTCACCTTTGGTTTGAGCGTCGTGGCCAGCAGACCCGGCAGCATAGGACCATCAGCTCACGTGCACGATTACATCAAAGATCCGCGCCACAGCTCAGCTTTGTTTCTTTTTTTTACTCATTAGTCCAATTGGACATCTGGGAGACTAGAGGGCGGAAAGGTCGCTATCAAAATACAGATTTGTATATTATCACTAGGCCTACATGATGAAGACACGCCTGAAGAAACAGAAAGATTTTCTGGGGGGGTGGAGACGACCATACATTGATCAAACATCCATCCTTTTTCCATAAGTGCTTGTCTTCATTAAGGTCCCAGCCAGGTGACTTTGGGTGCATGAGAGGCAGTGTAGGCCTACGCACTGGACTGATGATGATCACCAGCCAGTCACAGGCTGGAATACTGGAAGAAAATCCACACAAACAACGAGAAAACATGCAAAGTCACACAGGAGAATCTAGGTCATTGTTCAAACCTGGGACTTCTTGACTGAAAGGTATTACAGGCTAGAAAACACTTGTTGCCTACCTTGTGTGAGTTGCAGTTATTCAAATATATTTGCTGCCCTCTAGTGGTCAAGTGAGTTAACCTTCCAGGTGCTTGATACATAAAATAGTTTTAGTTAGGGTCGAGTCTACATAGATAGAGGTAATATTGTAGTGGTAGGCGGTACGCTAGTACAATAATTGTGGAATAATAGTAGTATTAGAAAATAAATAGTAGTAGTAGTGTACCAAAAGTACCATACCATACATACAGTAACCAATTAGTATCGTGTATGTAACGCGTTTCAATATTGCATATTGTCCGAGTACATTACTTTAGTTGTAACTGCTTTATCCTTCGAAAGGAGTTTTATTTTTTCCCTATATTTTTTTAAGCACAACAATATTATCCCTCAATACTTTTATTTTTTTTTAAAGCGTTAGCCGGAAGTCGTACTAGCAGTCTGTTTTGGGTTCTGCTCTGCATGTACGCTTGTGTTATGTTGACGTATGTTTCCAGCTACACTGTTGAAACGGATGCTATCGACCAAATATTGCCGTAGAAAAGGTACAACATGCCAAAGTCATCATACGGTTTGATTCAGTTTGTCTATTTTTTAAGCCGAATTATCTTTGTTTTACCTTTAGTATTCGTATTTTTACGGAAGCTAACGTTGTGGTTAGCTCTCCCGTTAGCCTCAAATATTGCTTGAAAACATGATGCACCAAACACTAACTTTCGGATGTAGCTGGGAAATGTAATGTTGTTTAATGTTTTATTCCGTTGCGTCATGCCCGATCCGTATGTATTTGAACCGACCACCTTTATTGTCATCCTTGTGCAGCAGACTTTGATTTACTGTCGTCAACTAGCACGTTTCTGGCTGATTTATGTATTTGCATAAATTTTACGCATGTTACGCATTTGTGTTACGCAATTATTATTGTTTTCTTCAGTCTATGGAGAGTTAGAGGCTGCAGAGTTAGTGGCCAATTCCAATTTGTACTGTCTATATTTCCATAATTATACATTTCAAGTTACACATATCTGATATGGCTGTTCAGATGCCCAAATTGCACGTCAAATTCAATAACTGCACAGATGTCAAAATCAGCCGTGAGAACACAAAAGGAAAGAAAAATATAAATAACCTCTAAATTAGCCCCACATTTGCACATATTTTATTAAATGATGGGCACATTTGATAATGCTCATGTTTTTACTGTTTGGCTAAGCTTTCCTGTGGTTTTGTTGGTGTTGATTGAGCAGACACACAAATGTCACCAATCTGTATGTGAACTAACGCTGCCGTTCGTTGGAGGATATCCAATAATTATGGGATTTTTAACCACATTTGGAAGAGGCTTAATAGCTGGTTGATCATCTTCCATGCAATTCAGTGGGTTCCCCCCCTTACGTCAGCTAGTTTAAGCTCACATCATTAAAGCTACTGAACGTAGAATATTCCATTTCGAATCGCTACTGCCACCTGCTGACGAAGAATGAAACTGCACATACCGTTCTTCGCATACACACCACGCACGTTACGTCACATCCGCAGACAGGGCGCGGGAAATTCTAACCCGAATACAGTCTGAAAACTATTGGCCAGAGGCTTGCAGGAGTACCCATTGTGAACAGCTAAGGCGTTAATATACTAATTAGAAGGCATTTCAGTCATAAATAGTCAAATAAAAAGCTTATTGTAAAGTTATTTTTGGGGAGAGAAAAAAAGTTCCAGCTTTAAGCACACACAAAAAAAGACAAAACTGGCCATCAATGACTTGTTAATTGGGCCACTCCTAAATCAAGGTATCAGTTTGTTGTCGCATAGTATCCTGTGTTGAGGCTTATCCTACCATTTTATAAATCTTTGCATCTTTATTTCTTCCATCCAGACATCCACAATCAAGTCACACAATCTCCACCCCAGTGAAGAAAATCCAACCACAGTGGATTTGGCTGGAAAAAAAATAATCCACTCGATTCACCACTGGATCCAGACATGAGTGAGTTGACAGACTTTCAACGAGGCCAAATAGTTGGCTCTCAACTGGGAGGCATGTCGGTGCGTGACACGGCCAAGCTGTGCGACGTGTCGAGTCGGACGGTCATCAAAGTGATGAGTGTCTACAACACTTACGGACACACCCCGCTGGTCCGAAAGAACCCAAAAGTAAAAAGCCAGACCAAAAAGAGCACCGTGGAGAAAGCTTCTGGTGAGGGAGAAGGCACCACTGGGAATACACTATTGGACACTGAGGTCAGCTTACTCAAACGTGATGAAGACAAGAAAGTAAACGAGTCCCACACGGAAGAAAAGGAGTAAAAGAACTGCATTTGGCCATTTCATCATACATATTCCCACTACCATTGTTGTGGCACTGCCAATATTTACAATGCCTTCTTTTTTCAACTGTGGTACAACTATGTTTTTTATATTGAACAATTATTTTTTTTATTCAGCCAGTGGTTACTGTGAAAGTGGATTTTTATTTTTTTATGTTATCTTCACCTTATTGTAGTAAAATTATAATTGAGTGAAGAAAATAGCCGGGATAAGAATTTGCAGACTAATTGATGTTTTTTTATTTACTGTATATAAATTGAAAAACATTTGAGTTGGCCTAAGAAATATAGGTATTGAGTTGTTAGTTACCCATGGTCTATCAAAACTACATGATCCAGGGTTTACGAGACGTGTTTCAAGCCTGTGCACTTTTCACCTGATTTTGAAGCAATGTTGTTTAGAAGTTGCACTCGTTTTTAATGTGATATTAAATGAAAAGTTTCAGTAGCAAAGAAAACATGTCTTGTGTTTTTATTCAAACACTCAGAAATTCTATCCATCCGTCAGGCTGAATTTGAGCACCAGTTTTACAAGTTTACAAGGCACGTTGACAACCATTCACACTGTGGGACTATTTAAGTCCTCATTAAATTTGAGATGCATCTTTTTGGAATATGGGAGGCAACAGTGTACAAACTACACATTTACATCCATAATTTCAAGTCTTCAATGAATCGAACATACATGCTTTTGGGATGTCATTATACAGTATCTGAAGAAAACCATGTGAACCACTACTGGCTGTTCTGCCTTGGCTACAATTTAGGCACTTAGGTTGTAACAGACTGGATTTTATATTTGTCCTAGAATTTCACCCAAAAGCCTAATATCACTGTTTTGTCAGTCATGTGGTTCCACCTTACATTTTCAATTTTCTTTGAATGTTCTATCAATATTTCCCCAACATTATTCTAATTTATGAAGGTTCTCCCTTTTACACTTCGTTACCTTGTTTACGATGGCCTCATTGGCCTGCATTTTAAAGCGGTTGTCAATCGTCAGACATCTTCCACAGCTGTTGTCAAATGAGTTAGAGCCACTTTGCTTTTATTGGATATGATGATTTTCTCCTCCAAGGCCACAAAGAAAGTGAATGAACCAGACTTACTGTCCAAGAAATATTTTTACCTGAGGAGCATAGCTGCTTTCTCTCACGAGGATGAAGAACACCGTGTGACTGTGAGTCTCAGGTTGTTTTCTTCATTGAGCAAATAAATTAAGTTGTTTGCGCGTTGAATATGCATGGCCTGTGAGCAAACACTTTTTTCTAAGCACGGGGTGGGGGGAGTTGTGTTTCTTTCTCTTTTCTGCATGTAGCTAACTTTGTAACATCAGACCAACAACGGAATGCTAAACATTGTGCTGTCACGTGACGTTCCTAGCTAATGCTAACAAATGTTTCAAGTTTCAAGCTACTCTAGCAATTATAGCTTTTCATGTTGATGCTAGCATGTGGCCTGCATTTGTAATGACCTGGAGCCAAGCTAGCCTAACCGTAGCCTATTTAGCTTAGCATTGGCTTCTGACATGTTAGTGTTGGTGTACTATTCCTTATTTAACGTATGTATAGGAACTAATTCATGTATCAATGGCAATATTCTTTTATTTCAAGGTTTTCACCTGATTGTGACACCTCAATTTAAATACAAGAGTAAGAACTGAAGAAAAGGTTCCATCCATCTGAGTTTATCACCTCCTGCTGTTGTTGGGTGATTTCGAGTAAAGGCAAAAAATGAGTTGGAACTTAAGATAATTTAACAAAAAACAAATTACTTTTACCTTTGGTTTGCCATGGATATGCTTTTGATATTTAGGACTTGTTCATTACGTTCCAATGCTTTGTGTCAAGAACCAGTTTCTCCTTAAGAACTCTGGAGTCCAATCCTCCTATGTGACACTGCCTTAAAAGGTTTCCTGATGAAGTTTTGTGACAACCCTAGCAAATAACACAAAATACAAATGAGAGAAATAAAATCAACCAAACGAGAATGCTCTGGCTTAAGTAGTTGCACCTGTCATCCTTTAGTCAAAAAAGCCAACTTTTGAATTGGTCTCTCATCTATAGAGGTTTTGATCGTATTTTGACGACGGACAAGGCGCATTCTTTCCACTATGGTAATTTCTCTGCGACTGGTTGGCAGGGTAGTACGAGGTGGAGTGTAAATGACATGTGCTGTCAGGTCGTCATCTCCATGTCACAAAGCTTTCAGCAGACCTCTTTCAAGGCGATGTCATCACACTGCAGCCCAGGCATGCCACAGTACAGCATCATGGAGAACGTGCGTGCCTGCCGGGTCAGTTTAGTGCATGCTGTCTAAAATCCAGTACGTCTTGGTGGTCCGCCCACCATGGTGAGTGTCACGCATCTGTTTCAAAATGTTGTTTTTATTGTGGTGAATGATGTGGGAGACACTTCATACTATATGTCAGCATAACCAGCTGTTCCTGCTGTATGCGTTTGGCAACCATGCAAGCTTCAGGTGACTTTTTAATGGGCTATCGTCACGTTTGATCACTAGAACACAAAGATTTGCGATCATAAATATCAAACGGGTTTAACAAATACCGTTGTTGGCCTAGACCATTTTCCCAACTGATCAGGTAGGAAGAAAACCACTCCTGTCTTTACACACTGCATAAAATAGGTTAGTACAAGTCACTCAAATCTGATAATCAAGCCGATTTGGATGAGAATTGCTCTCATTAGGCCCGAATGTCGACGTTGTGGTGATTTGGTAACAGATTCAGGGCAGATTAAAAAATGAAGCTCTGTCATTCCCAAGGGGAAAAAAAGTCATTAACTCATTAACTGCCATTGACAGCTATAGATTTAAAAAAAAATCATTTAAATTATTTCTATTAGTTTAACATTTTTTTTCTGTTTTTGTGAACAAGGGTATGAAAACCTATAATTTTTTTGTACATTTAGAACAGATATAAAATTTGTGATTAATCGTGACTTAACTAGTGAGTTACAATTATAAATTTTTAATCGCCTGATGCCCCTAATTATTAATAATCTTTTCTTTAAAAAAACAACAACAATTTTTTTGTTTAATTTTTAATAATCTTTTCTTTCTTTTTTTAAAGAAAAGGTTAATAAAAATTAGGGGCGCCAGGAGATTAACATTTTTAATTGTAATTAATCGCATGACTTCACTAGTTAACTCACGATTAGTCACAAATTTTATATATGTTCTAATTCAACAACAAAAAATCTAGGTTTTCATACTGTTGTTAACAAAAGTGGAAAAAAATGTTAAACTAATAGAAATAGTTCAAATGAATTTTTGACGTCTATAACCGTCAATGGCAGTGAATGAGTTAAGAGAAATTTAAATGGTTTGAAGTTTTTCAGTTTTTATAAGCACATTCTCAGATGGTTTCTGTGAATCTTACATTGGTTCTAAAAGCTTCCACTGTAATACTGCTTTGCAGGAAAATAAGCCAGAAGATGGACAAAAACTTCACCTGAACATGCTGACTGATGACGACCTTCGGGCTGCATTACTTGTGTATGGGGTCAAAGCTGGGCCAATAGTGGGTAAGGTCATCTTTTTTGTTTCTCTGCAAACACTGTGAGAGCATTATTTTAAGGATTTCACACGTCTCTCAGTGAATAATAGCCTACATGAATCTGCAGTAAAAATGTTTGTGTATGCAAGGCTCGACCAGGACTCTGTATGAGAGGAAAGTGACAAGCCTGGCGAGGCTCCAGGCCGTTAGTGACACTTCAAATGTAGCGGAGAAAGTTGTTTCTTTTAAAGAGCAGGACCACCAGAGCGATGAAGACAGTGAATCAGGTGCTAAATGACCACTTAACTCATTCACTGCCATTGGCGGCTATAAACGTCAAAAAATCATTTGAAGTATTTCTATTAGTTTAACATTTGTTTCCACTTTTGTTGAAAATCTAGATTTTTTTATTTATTGTACATTTAGTTTTGTACATAAAATTTGTGATTAATCGCGAGTTAACTAGTGAAGTCATGCGATTAATTAAGATTAAAAACTTTAATCGTCGACGTCCCAAATTTTTTATATTTTCTTTGTTTAAAAAAAATGCATTCACTGCCATTGAAGGCTATAAATGTCAATTAGCAATTAGTAAAAAAAAAAGAAAGAAAAAAAGAAAAAGTTATTTTTTTTTCCACTTTTGTTAACAAGAGAATGAAAACCTAGAATTTTTTTATTGTACAATTAGAACATATAGAATTTGTGATTAATCGTGAGTTAACTAGTGAAGTCATATGATTAATTACAATTTTAAAAAATTTAGCGCCTCTTGCCCCTAATTTTTAATAATCTTTTTTAAAAATGAATTTATGTCAGTGAATGAGTTAATATTTCCTGTAGTATCCAATTACTTGATAATTATCCTTCATGATGTTTTCTTTATATGTTCAGAGGAATCAAGCGAAGAAAATGAACAGTTGGAAGAGCAAGAATGCAGTCAGGTAGAAAAAAGTTTTGACATTTGCAAAGTAGACAAGTATTGGAACACGATGTTTTTTATGATGCTAAATTTTATCGTAAAACTCTTTTAAAATGTGTTTTTATGCAGCTGCAGTAGAGACTGCATAAATAGCGTTTCACGATAAAAGTTTATCCACAGGTGGACATGCTCTCTCAGAATGGACCCGGTTACCAGCAGTGTTTTTTATCTTCGTCCAGAATGGTAAATAAATGTTGTTCATATCCTTTTGTTTTCATGTATTTTGCCTCTTGCTAAATCCAATACGTTAAAACAATGACTTGCGTCTTGTCTGTATTGTAGCACTTTGTAGCTTGTGCTTCGAGAAATGTTGACGTTTGTCACAAGCTGACTTCGGAGCAAGTTCCTCAATCGACGCAGGCTGGTGGCGCTGTTCAGACTCCCAAAGAGAAAAGTAGCGCATCAGCCTTAGATCAACACTCAGGATTAGGAGCCAAGGTACACTTTTACATTATGGATCTGCCTTGGGGGAAAGTCTTTGCTAAGAGCGTTAGCATCTGGTAACCGGTTATGCACTGGAATGTGTTGGAAAACGATCCTTAAATTTTCCGCGTGTTCTTAATGTTGATTTTCAGAATCAGACTGGAGATCGGTGAATCAGGTTCCTTCGAAGGATTTATTTCAGTTATAATTAAATTGAAACAGCAAAATATTCTCTTCAAATGTTACACCGCGTGCCTGATCCACTAGTTTATAAACCATATGTTATATGTTTATTGACAAAAATACTGTAATACCATTTAATCTGGCAGGTCTCCTCTAGACCAATCCAAGACTCAAACTGTTCCCCAGAGAACTTCAGCATCACTGAAGCGGTTGAAGAGGTACGTTTTTTGGTAAGAGTCTCCTCAGGAGTGGTCACGCAATGATTTCCCCTATAATGAAACAAAAAAGGTGGAGAAACGGATGGTTCCTGTTCCAGACAGCGAGCTGAATGAGAGCGATGTACACAAACTTTGGACTGAGTCCAACAGGGTGAGTGCATATAGAAGTGATCGTCCCACTTGGACTTGGAGTGGAAGTCTTGTTTACGTTTGTCTTTTAGTTGGACATGCTTGTGGCGGATAAGAAGCAATCTCAGTACTTCACTCCCGAAGAAGAGACCCTTTCTAATTGGGAAGCGAAGGTGCAGCCATCCTATCTGTTTTATTTTTGGCTATAAGAACATACTGTTGGTTACATTTTGTTTTATTGGATTATAAATGTTGCGTAATTCATATAAATCTTATTTTATGTCTTCTGACTACTTTTGGGCCTTTCTTCAACAATGTCTCCATCTTAACCCAATTTTGTTCGTAATTTGATTTGAATCTTCGACTCCACAGGACCCTATGAAAGAGGACTTGCTTCCTGACACAAAACCGAAAAGCACAAAGATCAGGTAAATTCAATTTAACACAATGCACCATTCTCAAAGGCTAATGATTATTCGGATTAAAAAAAATTGAGAACCATAATGCATCTTGGCTTCATCCTGACATTTTGTTTGAAAGCCAATTATCCCTAATATTTTAACAGTAGTGAAAACATTTTTCACCTTCAAAAGCAAGGACGTAGTGGCTCATTGTATCTTACAAAGTACTTATACCGTACAAGTATTTGTTTCATATATTCAGTTCTTTGATACTGAGCATTAGAAACTTTGGTGGGGAGGTCCAACAATTGGTCTCAAATGTCATCATCCCAAATCCAAATTAAAAACTACACACATATGCTAGGGCTGGGAATCTTTCTCACGATTCGATTCCGATTTTTGGGTCTGCAATTCGATTCAGAATCGATTATCAATTCAAAATGATTTTAAATTAAGAATTATTTGATTGACAATGATTTCTGCTTCAATTTATAGATATGCAAAGAATTGTCATGATCTACTCCAGTCTGACTCGCTAATGCTAATTAGCGCGCTACTCGTGGCACTTTTATCACTCAAAAGAACGACTGTTCATACAAAACGCTTCAGGAATGTATACAGAGAAGCATCTTAACATCCTACACTGCAAAAAAAAAAACTTTTATTGGAATAACTTGATCATGACTTTTTGCTTGTATGTTAAAATCGATTCTGAATCATACTAAATGAGAATCGCGATTCTTATGAGAATCGATTTTTTGGCACACTCCTAACATATGCCCTATGATTTTTTTTTTTTTTGGGGTGGGGGGGGGTGATCTTCCTCACACTTGCATTCCTTTTGTTATAGTGCCACCTGTCGGAGGCCAATCAAGGGTGCAGCGGGGAGGCTTGTGGAGTATAACCGCCCAAAACTTCCAGCCAGCCCCACCACTCTGGAGAGAAGAGAAATAGATCACCGAATGGTCCCCGTTCAGATCCGAATTGTGGTTTTTGTTGTAGTCGCATTCTTGCTCTTTTTTATTGTCGAAAGCGAGCCACTGGGTCCACTTTTGGCTCTGACGTATAACTTCATGCAAGGTTGCGTCAATGATGCTCCGGTGTTGCAGAGCACACAAACATGCTTTAGACATCAGTAATTTATTTTATTTTTTTAACAATTTGTTTTTGTAATAAAGGTTATTCTTGATTTCAATTAAAGATGTTTCTGATTTGTATATTTTATATTTTATGTATTTCATTTTCAAAAATGCAAATGAGTGTGTTTTGATCAGTATATCATTTGTAGCTATATAGCCAAAATAAGGGGATAGTCAATTAATCCACTTAGTATAGTATATGTTTAAAGCAGGAAGATGTGTTTCAGAAATACAATTATGAGCATCTTTCCATAATTTGTTACATGGCCAATTACCCCCAAAAATATTTTCAGGGGATCATTCACAACAACATTTGGTATTTAAAAAAAAAAAAAAAAGTCGTAGAAACAATTTTTTGGTGTGTGTGTGTGTGGGGGGGGGGGGGGGGGGCTTTCCTGTTGCGTGAAAATCATCCGACCAATGGAGGGCAGCAAAGATGTGCGCAGCCTGCTGGCGTCTGTGACGTAGAAGAAAAAGAAGAGGCACTTGCTCGGTCAAACGTGTCCGGTGTACTTTTCAGAAACTAAAACGTCGTGATCGGAATCCGAGAGTTGTAGACCTTTTTTTTTCGTCGTACAGCAAACGCATCTGTTTTCATTCTCAAAAAGAAATGCTTATAATATTATATAGTCGAAGTGCAACTTGCTGCCCGTCGTGACTCCAACTCCAGT
Organism: Vanacampus margaritifer; assembly: GCF_051991255.1. Classification (NCBI taxonomy): domain Eukaryota; kingdom Metazoa; phylum Chordata; class Actinopteri; order Syngnathiformes; family Syngnathidae; genus Vanacampus; species Vanacampus margaritifer. The sequence continues at coordinate 16,222,381 of NC_135432.1, forward strand.
CAAATGTGGGCTTGCCCTTACTTTGAAAAGTCAGAGCCGGGAAATCCATGGTTACTAAAACAACCAAAAAAATAGGATAAAGGTTAGGTATGGTAGAGGTAGTTTGTGTACATGTTTCCTTCCCGTATTTTACAGCGCTCGGAAAATGGTTTCCAACTTCTTTTGTAAGTGCGAAGTTTTAAAGCTTTTTCACTCTGTTGAGTTTTTGTGTATTTTTCAAGGCGTAGCTTGCTCTTTGGCTTTGTCGTGGATTTTGATTGACGCTGTTAGCTAGCCCCCATAAATTAGGTCGCTGAAATAGTAAATAGGCATGATGCATCATAACAGTTGAATTGCGTGTGTTTGCTGTTCTTGTTCAAATACAGTAGTGTGTATCTTAACATGGCAGATAATGTGCTATATAGGCTTTGTTACCTCGACTGTCACTGACACGCAAATACAGTTGAAGTAAACTGATATTCACCTGATTGATGGATTTTTGTGAACAAAATTGTTAATAAACTATTGTTAACATTTGTTTCTTCAGAAATGAGTATTTTACCCTACGTTTCGGATGTGTTCACATGTTGCCTTTCCCACTTTATCTTATTTTGATTGATTTTATTGTCTTGTAATCTGCTAAATAGGTATTCTTTTTCATTATTGATACCCACTTGTGTAAGTACAGGTACAGCTTAATAAATCTGAATATCCTTTATTTTATTTTAATAGTTTAATTGTACGAACTCATAACAATGCAATACATAGAGAAATATTTCATTTTTATTTTTAATCATTATCGCTGCTAGCTAAACGACAAGAAATGTGTTAGGAAATGGCCTAAAAATCTTTTCATGTTTAGTGAATCGTTATATGTATAACAACAACAAGACTAATTGATTATGATGCACTTGCATGTAGGCCTATAGCTAATGTGAAACTTTACAAGTGTACTTTTGTGCACCCCGTCCAGACATCAACACTCAATCCTGACTTCTCGCAATCTGCACCTCAGTGAAGAAAATTCAACCATATTTCACAGAGGACTTAACTCAAAAGAAGAAAACCACTCGATTCAACGCTGGATCCAGAAATGAGTGAGTTGACAGACTTTAAACGAGGCCAAATAGTTGGCACTCAACTGGGAGGCATGTCGGTGCGCGACTCGGCCAAGCTGTGTGACGTGTCGAGTCGGACGGTCATCAAAGTGATGAGTGTCTACAACACTTATGGACACATCCCACCTGCCAGAAAGAAGCAAAAACTAAAAGGCCAGTCCAAAAAGGGTGCAGTGGAGAAAGCTTCTGATGAGGGAGAATGTGACGCTGGGAATCCTCTACTGGACACTAAGATCAAACATGATGAAGACAAGAAAGTAATTGAGCACCACACAGAACCAAATGAGTAAAACAAATGTTTATACACAGTTCCAAATCTAAGTGTGTGTTTGTGGAATTTATGTTCATGTGGAAATATATTCTCATTTACAAGGATTATTTTTAAATGCTCTCGACATAAGGGCATTCTTTTGATATTGTTTTTCTTTTCAGTTAATTAGGAATTCAGTTTTTTTTTTTTGTAAGCAAAGTATGTTCAACACTGTATATAAAACAAGTAAAATGTATCTGTTTCTTGACTGTTCTGCCAATATTATAGAAGACAGATACTGTACATGGTTGAGGCTCGCCACAATGAAGCTTTTATTTTCTATATTTCACGCTGAATATTAATTACTGCCATTGACGCCTATAAACGTCAAAAATTCATTTGAACTATTTCTATTAGTTTAACTTTTTTCCCCACTTTTGTTAATAAGAGTGAAAACCTAGAAAAAAAATTATCTTTTTTTTTTTTAAGAAAAAAATGAAGTTTAAAAATGAGGGGCGTCAGGCAATTGAAATTTTTAATTGTAATTAATTGCATGACTTTAATAGTTAACTCACGATTAATCACAAATGTTATATCTGTTCTAAATGTACAATATTTTTTATCCTAGGTTTTCACACTCTTATTAACAAAAGTGGAAAAAAATGTTAAACTAATAGAAATAGTTCAAATGAATTTTTTTCGTCTATAGCCGTCGATGGCAGTGAATGAGTTAATCATTATGCCCTATACAATTAATCAGCATGTCAAAAGAGAGAGCATGTCTGTGCCATTAACTATCGATTGCCTTAAGTTAGATAAATAGGAAATAGACCCTAAACAGTAATTATTGTGTCACAGGAAATTACCCAATTTCACTTAATTGGTCTCAGTATTATTTACAGTGTAGCTTTGTTCATCTATTTATCCCAGCAATATACTGTCTAATGACAGGAAAAATAATCAAATGTGCTTCCATTGGATGACAGAAAGTACAGTCTGAACCTGAATATTTCACTTTTTTGTAATATTTTTTGTGAAATATGTCGGCTCAATAAAGGTTTGGAAATACTGGACAAGCAGATTGTAACTCAAATTGCAACAGTCACCAAAAAACAAAGCTGGCTTGGTCGGCTCGTATGGGCAGATCAATCCAAATAATCAATATCATTGACACTAAGTCAATGTTGGATCGATAAGTGATGATGAGATTGATAAAGTAGTTTGAGTTTTTGAAACTATTGTATGCACTGCTGCGTTTTTTTCGAGCAGGTGGCATTCAGGTGAAGTTGGGGGAAAAGAAAAGAAAAAATATGCCAGGGGTCTTAAACTAAGAAATATCAAAAACATCAAAATGAGAACACAAAATTAAAGTCTTGATTGCCTTCTTATTTTTGGAAGTAGAGGTGGACTGTAATTATACATCCATCTCTTTCAAAAACAGAAAAAAAATAAGTTTCGAATTTACACATTTACATTTATGAATATAAAACTTAGCAAGATTAATTAAAAGATTAATCAAATATTATTTTTCTGTTTAGCGTAAAATTCATAATTATTTGATTTTGTATTTCGTCACATATGAACCCGGAAGTGAACGTCATAGGTGCGTATGTTATTGTTTCCCTAATAAAGATGGTGTACGTGTCGAACGGTGAGTGGTTTTCTGGTACCATCTGGCGATTTAATCTTTTACACGATGTCTCTATCACTTTGGACGCTTCATCAATTTATCAAACTGTTTTACCGTCAAATTACATCACGTCTTAAATGTATAAGGCGAGTAGGGAATTTGAGCTGGTTGCTATAGCCGCTAAATAGCTTGCTTGCTAACTTGTCAGTGCTGCCTAACATCAGCGACCTTTATTTCGTCACTCACTCGGCATATAATATTACTCTACCAGCCAGTGTATGTTCGCTGTAGTTCTTGTGTTATGTTATGTCGCCTCAATCAAGCGTCGTTAGAATGGTGACACTGGTTGTTTTTTTTGTGCTAGATTCGTACAATAATTCTACACTGCATCAATGGTCTATATGCGCAAAGTACTTCCGAATTCGCCGTATGAGTGCACCCAACATTCCGGTGTGGGGAGACTTCAGCGGAGCGCACTGTTGATGTGATGTAAAACTCTAAGCCTAAATCTTTAACCCACTGAAAAAAGAACAGGAGTCGCTCCTTGCTTTAACGCTATGTCTATCACAATTTTATAACTACTAATTAGATCACCCAAAGCCGTAATTTTAACGGCTTGAGCTGTGGTAATGATCTCATTGCTTAAAATTATTATTACACGTAAATACAAGTCGTTTGAGTAGCTACTAAAGCTATTTTGTTTATAGGTTATTGTGCTTCCTACTCCTTTTGAACATGTAAATTATGACATTTATTTCTTCACATTTTATTTTAACTTCAACTTATATTTTGTAATGTGCTAAATGCTAATATGTTAAATAAATCAACCAGCCAACAACTCTGGTCGCCTTCTCTTCGTCGACGGGATCCGACGATCAATATTTTGAGCCAGATGTTTTTCACAGTTTTTTTGTGTGTGTGTGTTTTTTTATGTCATCCCATGGTGACATTTCTCTTAATGCCTTGCTGAAAAATGGTTGCTTTGGAAATCCGGTGCAAGAATGACTTGTATAAATATTTTCATGTTTTTTAATACAATAAAATGGCAGCATGTGAATAATATACACAGGCACATGAAAAGTCAAAAAGGCAGAAACATTCGATAATTTCGTAAACAGAGTAACAACACATCAAAGTTTAAGCTTCAAAATACAACTCTATTGTTAACAAACTATAGTTATCCCTGTGAATGTCAGCACGTTACAACAAACTGTCTCCGGTGGTCAGCATAAGAGAAAAAACATGGCAGTTATAACCTGTCTATGTGGGCACACAGCAGTGATCACTCAGCGTACTGTCATAAAAATATAAAAATACTCCAAAACGCTGACAAATAGTCGAGGTTCTCTGAAGGAAAACAAACGGCAATGGCACTACCGGAAAAGGCGGTGCGTTATGAGATTTTCCTGGTAATACGTCACGGCTATTTGTGCATAGAGTCTATTACCCGTTTGTCCAGACTTTCGGGACACACTGTTGTATGTCCTGTCTTTGCCAGGAGAAGTTCTGGATAGCAGAAGCCAGTCACCATGGCGACTGTCTTTACTGATCGACCTGTTCTGGGGAGCTGTGGAGTTTTTTGGCCTGTTGTAAGTCAATTATGAGTCATAACTAATCAGTAACTATATGACTATGCTGTAGTGATGTAATTCATGTGTAAAGAGATGAGAACGGGTGCTCAACATGTTTTTTTTTTATTTTTATTTTTTAAAACCATTGAAGATCTACTTTTCAAGCAGCCAAGCTCCTGAGAGCGTCAACATTCATAAACCCACACACCTTTTCTAGCATGCAGTAACTAACCTCCTTATCATACAGCCACAATACATCGATTGCTTTCACATGCTCACTCTAGTAGTTGACTGTGATTGACTGCCTGGGCACCCATGACTTAGACTGAAAGTTGCATTTGCAACACGTAGCCTATTACAATTTGTAAATTGTACATATGCTTTTGGTAAAAGTCATTATAAAACTGTGTTCATGCATCCTTTATTTTTCCCTCCCCTCCAGTTTTAAAACAATAATTCACCCTGACTTGACAAAAGATGGACATAGTGGTACATCAGGGTTTTCTGATGGCAGAGGGTATGTAAGAGTCATTATTATTACTGCTGTTATTACAGTGAACTCCTGTATATGTTTATATAGCCTTATGTTGCTTTGTTCTCTCATGCAGTCCTCCAGGTCCCCCTGGCAGCCGAAGGCGGATGGGAAGAGTAAACTTTGGTGGCGGGCCCAGTCCTCCTCCGATGGGGGGAGGAGGATGAGGAAGGTAAGGCTATACGCACGCACACGTGCATGCGCACGCGCACATACACTTGCATAGCCTAAAGAGGTCTGACACAAGAGTGGCATATATAGAAGTAAATATCTTTACATAGAGAAGTATTAATTTGCCATGATTTATTATTGCTGTTTTATCTAGTGTTGTGCTATTTCCCATATTTACTTCGGTTGAAGTATTGGAAACAGTTGTCACTATGATGCAGTAGTTTTAAAACACAACAAACTACTACTTTTACTACTACAGTCTTGTCAAGCTTGAGTTTTATATTGGTACAATTTGCGATACAGCTCTTGAATTGGCTCTTATTCGATTGTGCAGCACTAAAGATGTACATTTGTATTCTTCATTCATATGAATATATAATGTTGCATTTATGTTGGGTTGACACTGTTTTCTGTTCTGCAGGTAAACGCCTACACACTTGGTGTAGGCGTGGGCTCAGCTACTGAAGACTGGTGGTCACGGTGGTGAAGCCCGACTTCTTGAGCCGCCACTGCCTCGGCAGTTTTTTGACGCCTTTTTGGGAATTCCTAACAATAGGAACCAGATTGGCTGAGCCGGCAGCTCATCGATCCACAAACCCCGCCCCCCACCCCTTTTTCATACTGAAGTTGTTTTCATTACATAAAATACTTTTTGTTTTTTAACCCTCTTTGGAGTTAATGTTGGAAATATGTGCTGTTAGATATTACATACCATACCCCACTTCATTAAAATAAATTATCTTCAACATTTTGAGTGTGATGTATTCAAGCGGCGGCTTGCTGTAATATTGGCATTTTCATTCTAAATGATCTGAGAATTAATTACACTATTAAGTAGGTATTAAACTATCAAGATTTTTTGGGGGGGCCGATCAGTGAGTTTACATCCGATCACAAGATGGAGCAATATATCTATATAATTTGTTTATTTACCATACGCAATCAGGATTTTTGGGGTTAATCAGCAAGTTTGAAAAAAAAAAAACACTGCTCGATCAGCGATTCGATCAGAAGATAGAGAAATATATTTAAACAACTTGCACTGTACAGTCGACCACTGCCATAACGAAAAACCACATAATTGATGGCCATTGTAATGCATTGGGAAAAAATATTAAATTCTAAAAATAAAATAAAAGAATGCTGATATACATTAAATATACCATATATATTTCCTTCTCTGATATTAAAGAAAAAAACTAAACTAAACGCATGAACACCGCTAGACATTTAGGTAGCCGGGCCAGAGGGTTTGCTAAAACTAATGCTAAATACTATAATCTTGGTTCAACAGCTGTAAACACTGTAAGCTGTATACACCAACTTCCTGGCTCCACATTCATATTTTGTGAAAACAAGGCGAGCCTGTTCAGCACCTCATCTCACGGGGACCTCTCCTTTTTTTTCTTCTCCCTAACGATGACGTCAAGTCATTGCCGCGCCTAATAGATGAGAATAGATGAAATTACTAATATCACCACCACAAATGTCATCTTTCTACTTCATGTTTCAAGTGGGATTAAAATAAAGTTAAATATAAAGCCGCAACTCTTACTCGAAACAACTTTGCCGATTCACTTACGTCTCCCGAGCCGTGCGGACCTCCCGGATGCGTCAAGCATAAATCAGGCTTAATGCCCCCGCCCACGTGGAGCGCATATTGGACTTTTGATGACGTCAAGGTCGGATATATGCGACCTGGCCGTTCAGATTGCGGTCGCATTGAAAAAATTCGGATACCTATCTGATCTAAGACCACATATGAAAGTGACCCAGGTCGGATATGAAAAAATCGGAATTGAGCCGTTAAGACTGACATAAGACAGATACAGGTCACATTTGGGCAAAAAAAATCCGATCTGGGTCGCATTTGCCTGCAGTGTGAACATAGCCTGATTGATGCATAGTTTTTTCCCAATATTTAACAGGGTGCACAATCTAGCGTTATTGACTGAGAAGCTGTCCAAACGTTTAACTCAAGTGTACAACAGTGTTCTAGTTTTATTTGAAATGAATTTTATTGTTTTTGTCTTGTCCCTAGATTTTCACCAGATTCTGCTTTGGTGTAGTTTCACCAAACAAAAGCAGCCCGCTCACGTAACATTCGAACGCCAAACCGCTGCCACTCTCTCTGATGGATCCACATTTCTTGTGTTGTGTCCAGACAGGCCAGCACTGCTCCCCCCTTCCATGATATCAGTCTGGGGTCCATGTCCTACAGCATGTCAACAAACAGTGCATTAGGACAGCTGTGAATAGGTGATACTGTGTGCAAATATATAAATGTTCACAATGAAATTCCCAAATTTATAGGTTTTCTTCCTACTACGTTTTCGTGACTAATCCAAGTCTCACATTCTTCATTTCAACAATTTCATTAAATCCACAGCTTTTCACCATTCATGGGGAATTTCTACATAAATTGCATTTTTTTTTAAATTGTACTTTACATATGACTCATGACCACGTTTACCTTTGGCCTTGTGACAACCTCCACGTTGTCCACAAGCCTTCTGAAGGAAGGTGGCATTTTGTTGATGATGCGGTGAAGCAGGAACTCCTGAGCGCCATGAAACATGAGGCCTCCTCCCACCACCAGGATGGAGCTGTACATCTTTCGTTTGGTCTCGTCCGAGGCTTTCAAAAGACAACAAGACAGCGCTTTTATTTTTTACAAACCCTCTGTATGTATATGTCGTCCTTTCTATGTTTAATTACCACAGCAGTCAATGCTATGCAGGATGGCTTTATCCAGGCCGAGTGCTTTGCCCTCAAACTGGTTCATGATTGCAGTCTTCCTGGAGAGATGTGTGGAGAGGGGCTCCTCCGCCTCCCCCACTCCCATCAAGCACTCCCCTTGGCTGGCCCCAATATCCGTCTCCCCTTGCATTGCTCCGCCGCCGCCGCCGCTCCCCCTGGGCAGTTCTGAGTGTTCCCCAATGCCCCCTTGACCGCTCACATCACCGTCCAAAGCGCCGCCTTGTCTTGACAGCGTCTTGCGGTCTGAAGCAGATTTGGAGGACTGTTGGAAAAAGATACAAAATAAATAATGAGGAACAGTAGAAATGATATTTAACTAGCAATACATTGAGATTTGTGAGTAAGCGCCAAGTGTATTAAAAAGTACAGACGCTCCCCTACTTACGAACATTCGAGTTACGAACAACGGTACATACGAACATGTCTGCGCGCATGTCAAAAAATGTTCGGAAAGAGATGCTGTAAGTTAGATTTTGTATTGCGCACCTTTTTCCGAGTACTGTAGTGCTTCTTTCCGCCGCTAATACCGACGCTTGGCGCTGTGAGAGCTCACCCAGCATTGGAGGCTCAGCAACGTGTCGAGGAGGAGGAAGAAGAAGAAACGCCTGTCGCTCATAGATAAAGCCATCGCACTCTTCGAGCAGCAAGACCCAAATATTGAACGTTGCACAAAGGTTGCAAATCAATTGAATGATGCCATACAGTGCTACCGCATCATTTATGATGGAAAACTGTGCAATCGTCGTTAGATCGCTTCTTTCGGCCAGTTTCTAGTAAATCCTCCAAGGAAGATACTCATCAACCCTCATCATCTTCTCCTCGACCCTCAACTTCTTCCTACATTGAAGTTACGGAGGAGGAAGTAACTTTTGAAGCCCATTCCAGCGACGACGAAGAACCTCTCATGATATAAAATCCTCCTCTTCCTCCTCCTCCATCAAATCCTTAAGCATCGAGTACATCTTCCAAAAGTAAGTTAAACTTCATTTTATTTATCTTATTACGTACATGTACATACTGTGTGTGTCTCTCGCTCTCTCTCTCTAACATACGTAGTACAGTACTGTACGTATTCTCTTTAAACATAAATTATAATACAAAATATAGCACTGAAGCAACTTATGAACAAATTCACCTTACGAACGATCGCTCGGAACGTAACTCGTTCGTAAGTTGGGGAGCGTCTGTAGTAAGCAAAATCTGATTTTCTACATCCTAACAATGATCACCTTATCACGTATCTTGACTATTCTATCATAAATCTTCCCCCTGACTGATTCACAAGTGTGTCCATTTATTAATAATAATATACAATAGTTATCTTTTACCTGGTCCTGTTTGCTGTGTGTGGCCAGTAAATAGAGTTCATCGTGAGGGTCCTCGGAGTCACCTTGGGACCGGTATTGCAGTGATGTCATCTTCTGACCAACGATACCAAACGTGCTGGGGTAGAACAGTCCCATAGGTGCCTATTTCATGCAAGGGAAAGAATAAAACACCCCCCAAGAGGAGTCTAGAGTAGACACGTGGCAACCAACACAAAATAGAGTTGACTTGAGTACCTGTAATTTCTCATCCCCTAAGCGAACCTGGAAGAGGAAAGCTGGGGCATCTGGGAAACGTGTTTGGAATTCATGATCTTGTAGTCCAGATATGTCCTTGTGGGAACCAGGTAATTTTTTTTTAATTGATTTGCATATAGGAAGATAAACAAATACTGCAACGTAAACAACAATGGTGACCTACATTGTGTTTGTACTGCTTCTTATAATATTCAAACACAAGTGCATCAAATGTGATTTTCTATTGCATATTATCATCAAGATGATAACATCTTGATCAGTGAGGGTAGTCAGTGTAAAAACACACAGGTCTGCAATCTTTAAAGCACATACCTGGTCCAAATGGCAGAGTGTCTCCTTTATATGTTGTAGTAGCTGACAGTCCAACCTGTTGGACAATTGACAGTCTCTGTAGGGAAATCCTGCCCTCTGCAGGAGCCAGAAAAAAATGCGAGTCACGTCTGCGCCACCGTATGCCAAAGACAACCTGTGAAGTCAAGTCATGTTTATTTATATAGCGCTCTCAGGTTAAAATAACAAATATGAATCATCCGGAAATAAGGGATAGATGATAGAATTGAAAAAAAATTTTAGATGATAGAATTGAAATTTTATTTTTTCCATCATTAAATATTTACTCGGTCAAAAATGTGAGCTACTTAGGAAGTAACTTTTGTTTCTTACTAGGATCAAAAGACCCAAAGTACCAAATCTGATGTACTCACTTTGCCAGACTTAGGGAATGTTAGTCTCTTTTTTTGTTCTAGGTATGCTAGTATTAAAATAATTGGATTGAAATAGCCTTTCACTGTATTTTACTGGCATAAATACAAGAACAAAGATATGTTATATGTAGTCAATCACAATTTTCAGACCAATTACGTGATGATTGACGACGCATCATAACCGTATTCAATATGAACGTTGGTGCAATCGAATTCCACGACTAAAAATGTTCTTAACAAATATCCTGACCTGGAGTTTCGATGGGAAACTCCATCCTCTACACAGCAAAGACTGGTCTTCTGGTCTCCAACATCTACGACGCAAGCGCTGCTCAACCCGCTGCCAAATGTGGCACACACAGACTCCTGGTGCACGATGATTGCTGCACACACAAACACACATGGGGGGAAAATAAGCCGACTGTACGCTTTTGTAAAGCGGAAGCTGACCTGAAAGCATAAAGTGAAATACCTGAAAAGCCCATATTAAGCAGCAGCATAGAGACCAGTTCCTTGGCATGCTGCCTGTTGTAGATGTCAGGCACCAAAAGGATGCACCTGTAATACTGTCAACAGTCATAAAATATTATGTGAAGTAAAGGCATTAATACAGTTTGTTTGTTTTTTATAACGTGAAAGATTTAGCTTTCTCAAAGACCTTTGGGGCAGATTTGAGGTTGGTAAACTGTTGCCCTCATTAAATACACTATCAGGAGAAAAGTATTTTATTGGGGCATTCTACCAACAATCCACAACCAATTAAGACTTGAACTTTCATCTACATTGTATATCACTATAAACAAAAAAATAATAATAATAATTCTGATGTTTCTACCTTCAGGTCTTTGAGCGGAATCTCCAAGTTTTTTTGAATAACGTGACTCCAGATGGTCTCAAGGTCAGCCAGGACAGCAGTCAGCGAGCCTCCGGGACCCGCATGCACGTTGAGTTGACCTCGAACCAACGGCCAGTGGATGTTGTAACAGTCTGTTGGTTTCACATACAGTGCCTGCATTGTGATGGCGGGAAGAGGAGGAGACAGTGAGCAGATGCCGAACTTCTTCATTCTCATGCAGATTCTTGTAGTTACCTCCTCTCCTATCAAATAAGGGGGATGGTGAGATGTGTTGGTCCACTTCACCCTGGAACTGCTGTCTAGCACGGCTGGACGGATCTGACAGTTGTATGCCCTCGCCTAAACAGAAACAGGAGACCCGTATCAAGATTTTCCACTGGAACCCTGCATATTTCAAAACATGACCGATGCATGCATGCATGTTTCGGTATGGTCATAGGTGAGCTGGAGTCTATCACACACACCTGCTCAGCAGACACTGGCGTCCTCCTCACTCCATTGGACATCTTCTTGGACCAAATGGCCTGGTCAACCATTTTAAGACCATTCTGCCTCTGTTCATTACTCTCAGGTTTCTAGCAGAGCACGAGGAAGCATGCAATGAAGTCAATGGGAACAACAAAGCAAATATTTACAGTCTTTATACACCTCACGTACATTTAGACCATCCCTGAGCAGCCAGGCGTCTTCATATTTGGGCTGGCCACTTTGCTTGTGTCGGCGTGCTATCAGGTGCGGGATGGTGAGCGGAAGGTTGTCTGTTGCTCGGCCAATGCGGAGCGTCCTTGATCCAGGATGAATGACGATTACAAAATTGCTCTGTATTTGCTGTTAAAAAAAAGTTAGTGGTGCAACAATTAATTTGTTAAAAAGCAACAAATTAACCGACAACTATTAAATAACAACCTTAATTTTATATTTTTCCCCCCTTGATAGAAGTCCACCGTCTGGTTAGAGCGTGGTGTTAATAACGCCACGGTCGCGAGTTGCACTTTCCACTGTCATATGTTACATACATTATGAAGCATAAAGCCAATAGAATAATACTTTAAATGGCACAGCACTATATGTATAAAAAATTAAATTAAAATTAAAAAAGATGACTCGCCAGCTCACCTCCTGGAGGGGCTCCGGGATGGTCGGTGGAGCAATGGGTCTTTTCACTCCTCGCTGCTCCCTCTCCTTCTCTTTGTCGCGCTCTTTTTCTTTTTCTTTTCCATTATCTTGCTCTTTCTCTGCTTGGGTCATGTTCCGTTGCTAACTCGATCGATTAACTTACCCAAAACGGTGTAAAAGGCAACCCACAAATCCTTCAATCAAGATTTCACTCGAATGATCCGGCGAGGTACTTCCGTGTTTGGTCACGTGGTGCTAAATAAGTCCCTCCCTCTCCCCGGAAAAAAAAAGCACAAGGGGACCGCTCAACCAACTTTATTGGAAAAACATCAACACAAACATTAACGCATGCATACTTCGCCTAAAATAACGTATTATCCAGTTTACGGAATGATACAACACTTACTCTTCGTATTGTTCCTACTGTACAGTACTTTAAAATAGCCATTCTGGTACAGATGGTATCTTTATTATTTTATTTTATTGCATGTAATATGTATTTTTTAATTATTATGTATGTTTACTAATTGCAGCCAGACACATATTGTAGCTAGCCCCACACAATGAAAACTCTCTGATTCAGAATAAATAGGTGCATATTTCAATAAAACATGAATACTATATTCTATACTTGACTTTAACAAATACATAATTTGTATTGTCTTAGAATTCTATAGGGTTACTTAACTATATGGATTCTTCACATTACTATAATATTTCAAAGAAAGTATTCAAACTGAGGTGATCACAGAATTGACTGACACTGCCTCTTTGGAAATCAATAAACAACGTCCATTTAGTTTTTCAACAGAGTCTTTTAACTTCACCATACTCTTACATCTATCGTCGATTACTCCAGGTCCAAAGACAAGCCTCAATCTTTTTTTACCATCATGTCTTTGAGTGTGCAGACTGCGGCACAGTTTCTTTAGATCTTTCAGTAAACAAAAAAGCTTGCATGCCTTCAGTTCTGGTGCCAGGTTAGCAGACCTCTTCCCTTGCTGACCGCCTAGCTGCAGCACCCAGAACTTATCGAGCTCACGAGCACTCTTAGCGTGGCATGCCACCATGTTGAGGATCAGAGGGTAAAGGTCATGAGCGGCAGCTGGTATCGAGGTTCCCCCCGTGGTGGTGGAGATGGGGACGGAAGGAGGATGGCTTGACTGCAATGAAAGTAAATAATGTCAAATCATTCATCATCATTCCCGAGTACCCGTAAGAAAACCCACATAAGTACAGAGAAAACATCAAAATTCCCGTTACAGATGCAACATGTCACTTGCATCATAATTTTGTATTCAGCCTAAACATAGATTGTAGGCCTTACCGATGGGCAGATGATGAGGACACGCTGTGCAGATTTGACTTGCTCAGCCAGCCAGCGCATGGGACCGACGTGTGCAATTCTGCTCTGCTGCCATACGTCAATTGCAACGCTGCAGCCTCCGTGCTTCTGCAGGAATTCTGCCAACGCCATCACAGCCTTTTGGAAAGCTCCATTCTCAGGGGGGTATACCAACAAGACATGGATGGGAACTTCAGCTGAGGTCGGTAACCTTTTAAACCCCACTGATATGTTTGTCCCATACTTTTTGTCTGTTTCAAAAGTAAGTCACTTATTACACAGCAAACAAAATATGTAATATTGGGTGTGGTCTCTGCCATTTATGAAAATTTAAGTTTTGAGATTTTCAACTTACAGATAACATATCCAGAAGTTAGGATCATCAAAGCAGCCAGTCCTAAATAAATGTTCACCAATATGCTGGTGAAGTTGTTGTTAGGATCTGAACCAGTGAACAAATGCAAAATCACTCAAATGTACTCATTCCGGCACAATATGCAATAAAAAGATTTTCCAAACTATTTTGTGTGATACCTGTAAAGTGGTTTCCTGGAGCAATATCTGTGATGTCAACTGGAATGATACATATCTCACATTTGTTCATGGTCTTCATCCTCATCATCATCATCATCATCATCACTATTATTTTTATCATTATGTATACATGGTTTTCAGATTCCTCACCTGTTGGATAATTAGTCGGCTCTGGTGCGGGACCTGAAGAAAAAAAAAATCTCAAATGCTGAAACAAATGTGTGCTGCGTTTACAACAAATATGTGTAAACTATGCATGAATAACATAAATAAATACCAGTATGTATGTATATATATATATATATATATATATATATATATATATATATATATATATAACGGTTCTCAAATTCCACGGTTTGGTTTGTTTATTTTGCTCATGGTTTTCGGTTCAGTTCAGTATGCAGTTTTAGAAAAATGTATTATGTCTTGGAGTAATAATTAACAGTGTATATTTTTCACAGCTAGTTATTTTTATTATTATTGTATGATCATTTGAATTATTATTCTATTTATATAAATTCCACGGTTCAGTTCGGTTTTGTGTCCTTGCAAGTCAAAGAATAATAAATGATTGACTTAATAACTTGACCCACCTGCACCAATGAAAGGCCCCGCCTCCACCACAGCCATTAATCTCAAACTTTTTATTGCACAATCTGGATGCCATGCTTTGATACTTTGGCCTTTATTAAGGAGGCCAAATCATTTTTGCCATTTGCTTGTTTGTCCTGGGTGTATATATATGCGTGAGGCAGTTGCCCCAGGAATCCATATGGGAATGGGTGGGCATAATAATAATGCATTGGATTTATAGACACTCAAAGACACTTTACAATGGAATGGATACATTATTCATGCACTCACACATTCACACTGAGGTGGCTACTTAAGTAGCCACAGCTGCCCTGGGGCAGGCTGGCAGAAGCGTGGTTGCCAGTGTGCCCCTACGGCCCCTCCGACCACCACCAAACATTCGCACCTTCCATACACCAGTGTGAGTAGTACTGGAGGCAATGTGTGTGAAGTGCCTTGCTGTGTTACTGAACGACCGTCTCTACACCCCGAGCCACGGCCGCCACATCCACAGCCACCGCAACACCAAGCCCACCAAAAATGCTGAAAATTGGCGGCATTCTGTTGCCGATTCACAATAGATGAATGCGGCATCCCGGTCAACTACTGTGATTCCCACGCACGGCACTGGTTTGTTGCCACACAATGACAACATCCTTTTCTTTTGTACTTTTGTCATAATTTCAAATGGTTACAGTATTGTTGTAGTGGATAGAGGTGTACTTACGCTGAGTGGGTTGAGTGGTGACGATTTTTGCAAATTTATAAGAAAGGCCGCTCCCCAGTGGCGACAAAGGAAGGTTGGCCACTTGGATCATGGAGCCATAGTTTTCATTCACTAAGTAATGAAACCATTTCTAAATGGGACAAACAGAAAACACACTGACACTGTAAATATCATTTTTGCAACTTTCACATCTCTTTTACAAACAATAAGTGCTTACACACGCACAGTGCTATTGACCGAACAGATTAAGAGCTGTATTTTTGTGCTCAGCAAAGGTCTAGTGCAAAGTAGAGTCTAACTGTGTGCATGGGTAAAGTTTTCTTTCTTTTGTTATTTTTGTAGGCAGGCGAAAGGTGTGCTTGCGACGTTGTGGGAGTGACCAAAGCCGACTAGCTCATTCCCTTTAAATTCAGCGCAGGAGAGGCACACGCTCTTTGATATTGTGGCAGCAGATGTAGACGACTATAATAATACGTTTTTAAGGAATCCACGAGTTGATCACAACATTCAAACTTCACAATTATTCAGTAAATTGATCTGTGCTGTAATACCTGATGTATCCCAGTGAGCTTCATTTCAGAGAAAGGTGGAAAGTATTCACAGAGGTAGACTTCCTTCCCCCTAATGCGTGTGCCAGTCAGATATTTTACACTAGCTGCACAGAGACAAGAAATGGCAGAGATGCATCAGATTTCAATAAAGAGTTTGGAGAGGAAAGCATACTCAATTTCACATCGATGAATTATGGCTTATTGCATGTTGAAGTTTACCTTCATTTATAAAACTTAACTTTGAATGTGCATGGTCCAATTACCTCGTCTTCATATCATGCAACAAGGGATTATTATTAAGTCCAAAAGCAACTCAATGAGTCTTACCATCAATGTTGATAGCCCAGCTTACGTTGATCATGTCTATTCCTGACACTTTTACCAGCTCAACTTTCAAATTTGCCAACAGAGACGGACTGTTCTCACTTGAGGTGGGAAAATCTGGAGAAAGAGACAATTATATTTTATGCATTCAATAATATCTGTCACACTTTCTCAAAACTAGATCAGCAGTTTTAGCAGGGAAGCACGGACTTCCCTGTCCCCAGCCACTTCAACCAGCTCCTTCAGCGGGATCCCAAGACGTTCCCAGGCCAGCCGAGAGACATAGTTTCTCTAGCGTGTTCCTAGGTCGTCCCTGGGGCCTCCCGCCGGTGGGACTTCTCCAGGGAGGCATCCAGGAAGCATCCGAACTAGATACCCGAGCCACCTCAACTGGCTCCTCTCCACGCGGAGAAGAAGCAGCTCGACTCTGAGTCCCCCCCCCCCCTCTCACGCTATCTCTAAAGGAGAGCCTGGACACCCTGCGGAGGAAACTCATTACGGCCGCTTGTATACGGGAGCTTTTTCTTTCGGTTACGACCCACAGCTCGTGACCATAGGTGAGGGTAGGAACATAGATTGACTGGCAAATCGAGAGTTTTGCCTTCCGTCTCAGCTCCTTCTTCACCACAACGGACCGATACAGAGTCCGCATCACATCAGACGCTGCACTGATCTCCCGTTGCATCCTACCCTCTCTCGTACACAAGACCCCAAGATACTTGAACTCCTCCATTTGAGGCAGGATCTCATCCCCGACCCGGAGAGGGCAACCTTTTCTAACTGAGGACCATGGTCTCGGATTCTGAGGTACTGATCTTCATCCCAACCGCTTCACACTCGTCTGCAAACCGCTCCATTGAGAGTTGGAGATCACAGCTCGATGAAGCCAACAGCACCACATCATCTGCAAAAAGCAGAGATGCAATGCTGAGGCCACCAAACCGGACACCCTCAATGCTTCGGCTGCGCCTTGAAATTCTGTTCATAAAAATTATTGGCGGAGAAAATATTTAAAATATTATTCAAATGGTAGTATTTTTTTAATACGCGTAGTTATGGAAAAAGCAAGAACATGTACAGTTTTAATATGTTTGTCAAAAAGCATGACCAGATCATTACTTTGTGCAAAACTCTTAGGTCACACCAAGCTTTTTTGTTGTTTTTTGAGCACCTTTAAATCAAAGTAAACAGAACAACACATACATGTTAGAAGTTACATATGGGGTTCTATTCCATTTACAGTTAAGACATGCAACTAACAAGGAGAGGCAATCTGATATTGCCAGTCTAGATTTTGTATGTCATACATTTAATACTGAGAACTGATTAAAAAACAATCACAAAATGAAGGCACCCACTCCTAATCTGCATTTATGGTTTACTTTTTAAATTTTTTAACACAATGACAATCTTTTCTATGCCATGCAACCCCACCATGCTCAGACCCTAGTTTGTCATTCAAACAGCCTAGTCGAGTGGATGTGACTGGAATATAAGCACTTAGTAATTGACCTATTGGCCAATTATGATTGATATCTTAACAACAATATTATATAAGTGGCCATGCAAACAGAAACAGGTGACATAACCATGAAAAAATAAAGAATCTGAGTAACTCTGTTGACATGGTGCGACTGTTACCTAAGTGACATTTTATTTCACCGTTCAAGTGATGTAACACTATATGTTGATTATATTGTAATGGATGCACTGGAATATAATTATGATTAATTCTGCACAAAAACGTAATTATTATCAAAATGTTGATATTAAGTAATAATAATAATAATAATAATAATAATAATAATAATAATAATAATAAGGATGCATTATATTTAGAGGTGCCTTTCTTGGTACTCAAGGACACCGTACAGTATGTTGAGAGATGACTCAAAAAAAAATAAATAATTGGGGTAAGTATTCTTTAAAAAAAATAAAAAGAACAGTAACAGCAGCTACATGGAGGAATATGAAGCAATACTTATAGATATTTCCATATGGCCTTGTTTAAGAATTCAATATGAGGCAGAAAGAAGTCAATATGAAGCCCCCCCCCCCCCCATTTTGCCGAATAAAATGAGAATTGAATGCAAGTGGCAGTAAAACATTTATCATTACCCCCACTTTTTTTCTTTTTTTTTGCTCACTGTATACATAGAAGAAAAATAAAACATACGTACCATCATTTTCATGACACTTCACTTTCTGTAAAGACACAACACAATGTGGCTCATTATTATTTTTTAATATAATTTTAATAGACCTGTCATGGAGCAATCCACAAAGTAAGGCAACTTACAATGTCGTTTGACGTCACCAGGGCGGAAAGGTAAAATAAGACAAACAGCTGAAGCCTCCGCATGACTAAAAGTGTGGAAACACAATTTGAGATGTTCCCTCTCTCTTCTTATACGCTTGGAGAGAAAAGGCAGTCCGCTGGTTCGGTTCTAGGCTCCGCCCACTCGAGGCGCTCTGGCGTGTGCTCCGCTCGCCTTGCAAACGGTAAGCTGGCTGCTTGTTTATTTCTGCAACTGCTCGGATTTGATTACTGTCTGTTTGTCATGCATGACACTGACGTGATTTTGCATGATGACCCTAACCTTGTGGGATTGAGGCACTTCTGGTGGTCCACTGGACACTTTTAATTTCTGCTGCATGCGTGCCTTTGGCTGTCAAACTAATAAGTCAGACAACAACTTTAGAGAATCATTGAGTATATAAAGCCTAATTCACATGGTTTCGAATGGTTGCATTTTTTTTTATTTTAAAGTGTATGTCTTAAATTCTAAATAGGTCAGCCAATAAGAAACACACAATAAGAAACACACTATGAACCCAGACACTGATAAGCTAAATGTTGCGAAATTGGACTCTATGTGTACACTTTCAAAAAAAAAAAATTTAACTAATGAAATACTGAACTGTGTTTTTTCTTTCTTTTCCCCCACAACTTTCCTATTCATAAATAGACTAACTTGACATTTGAAGCTGCTGGCTGAATTGAAGTTGAAATTGTAAACTGGTTATATCATATGACACACATGTGCCACTGTCTATATGCACTTGAGAATATCATTCACCGGGCTGTTGTAGCTTTTGCTTTAAGAACTAGTCCTGCAAAGGACATTATAAAATCCTGTTTAGATCCAAACAAGAGCAGACAGAGTTAAACATTTGTTACCTGTGAAATTAATGAGTGACCATCTAGGTCAGAAGCTTAATAAGGTCATGTGCAAAATGTAATAAGGTCTTACTTTCCCACAAATTTGATTGTCTGAATGTCAAATGGAGCAATAGTGGCGAGCAAATCTGTCTAAGAGTTGAGCAGTTCTGATTTTGAGTCTCACGCATGTTCAATCGCACATGTTTTTTTGTTTTGTTTTTTGGACATGGAATTGAGTTTACTATTTATTGGTTGCTGGGTTTCAACTTAATCCACTCCTACAATTTCATTGAGAAGTGCCACTTCCAAGAACTCATTAACCTGGAAAAAAGTGACGTTTTATACCGTGCACGTGCATTTAAAAAAAGAAGAAGACATTCATTCATTAACAAATGTGTTACAAGAAACAGTCATCCCATACACAGTTTGTCCATATTGTTTTTTTCTCTAGACCGCACTGTTTTAGTCAAAGTCTGTTTACATGTGTTGTCTAATACTTTCAAATATCACCATCAGTGAAATACAGCAGCAAAGTAGGCACAGTGTTATAAAAAAAAGGTTTTATTATTATTATTCTGCATGTTTGAACAGTAACACTGCGCTTAAATATAGGAAAATGTACTGTACCTAACTAATGTACTGTACTGATTTAAAAAAAAAAGTTTAAGTCACTGTACAAACGTTATACAAAGTTTGAATATTTAATTGAGTGATTCTTTTGCATACCACAAAAGGGAGCCTGTAGTTGTATCGCACTCTGAGAATCATTGCTCCGATGTTTGCTGTCTTCCACAGACAGCTGACCGATACATGAAAAGAACCCAGCGAGAAGCAGTATGTTGTGTTTGGTCATGCCTGGCCTAGCTGGAGCCAGACAAATTATGAGTGGGAGATGGTCAGCATACGGCAGGAGCTTCTTTACCCGTTTGCCTGATCATCAGTCCGTTCTGAGGACCCGCCGCCCTGGTCTTGTCACCCACCATTACAGATGTGTCAGTACCACAGACCCTCTTCGGAATCCGGCGTCATCATCATCTTCAGCATCGTCGGCAGCCCATCAGAAATCGTACAGTTATGTCATCGTCGGGGCGGGGTCGGCAGGCTGCGTTCTCGCCAACCGCCTCACGGAGGATGCCCAGGAATCCGTCTTGTTGTTGGAAGCCGGGCCGAAAGACATGTTGCTTGGCAGCGTACGCTTGTCGTGGAAGATCCACATGCCAGCTGCCCTCACCTACAACCTTTGTGACGACAAGTACGCTAGTCAGTTATTACATACATTCCAAGTTGTACGATTTCAGTTCATCATGGTGTGGTGATCGGTGATGCCAGTAACTCATTATTAACACGTTACTCAATAATAGCGGCCATTTTGAGTAACTAGTAATGTAATATGTTACTATTCCTAATATAGTAGTCTGAGTAATTAAAGTTACTATTCTTAGATTGAATGCATTATGTTGTGATTAAACAAAGCTAGCAAACCGTAGAATCAAATGTTTATCTTCAGAAGTGACACTAGTAATGATTTTCTTTCGACCACTGTAGTGAGCCACATCAGACACACGGCCAAATATAACACTGTAATTTGTCTCTTCTCACTGCAAACAATAGTCAATAATCGCCCACGACTGCAGAAGACACGGCATAGTTACCAAACTAATAAAAAAGTAATCAAATAAAAGAGATATAAAACACAACCTTTGACGAACCAAAAGGTAGACAAAAACAACTCTAGATTTTGGAACTAGAAAGAAGTACAGGGAAAAGACTTGTATCTATGTAACAGGAATCATAACAGATGATGTCATCTATGCCCAATCATCGGCTGGGGGTGACATCACTCATATGCCAAGTCCTGTTATCAGCACGTTGATGTCTCATGCATGCTTACGAAGTAGAGACGTTCATGCTTTCAAGCTGGAAATACAGTCCCTATGTTGATTTTGTGACAGTTAAAGACGACAATATGAAGGTTGGTTCTCGTTTTGTAGACAATATATCGCGATATTACAGCGCACAATTCTCGAATCGATTCAATATGCAGCCGAATCGATTTTTAAAGATCAATTTTTGATGGAAATATTCAACAAAATGTCTTAATTAGAGTTAGGGTTCACACTTTAAGCATGGAAGAATGTTATATTAATGCAACATTAAGCCTTAAAATTTGATTTGTTTGTTTGTTAAATACGGTGGACCACAGTTATAAGCCTAAAGTACATTTTCATACAAATCTTGCACTGTACATGTACAAGTTTATTGATTAGTATTTTCTAAATTTGAGTAAAAAAAAAAAAAATCACAATAATTGATTTATAGATTTGTATCGGGATTAATCGAATCGTAACCTATGAATCGTGATACAGATCGAATCGCAAGCTACTAGGCAATTCACACCCCTAATATATATATATATATATATATTATTTATGTTAAATTTAAAAGTCTTAATAAATATTTTTTGGGAATAAAAACATTATGCTTAAACATTAATCTTACAAAATTCACTTCCTATAATGTACAATAATGTATTGATTAAAGCAGTTGTCATTTTTATGTTAAGCAGAAAGTAAGTAATAAAGTAACTTGTAATGTAATTTAGTTACTTTTAAAATCAACTAATCCATAAAGTAACTTAATGACATTTTCAATGTAATGTATTTGTGGCAACACTGGTGATGATGAATCTTGATCTGGCTTGTGTTTCCAGTAGAGGCGATGTAGGCCGGGTGGTGATAACATCAGCTACATGAACAGTTTGACATCATAGCAACATGACTCATTGTCACATCCTAACCAATTGAATAAACATCTCAATCAATGTTAAGAAACTGCATACCACAATAGAAGTAAAAACTGGATGTATCTTTTGCTGGGTTACAAATATCAGTCATATTGAAGTATGATATAAATATGATATAAGCTATTATGAAAGTGTCTAGTGTAATATAAAATATGAGATAACACAATCTTTTCTAGGAGGCTGTTTAACATTTGGATTTGTAATAATTTTTCTATGTAAGAAATAATGGGAATACATTGCCTGTTTTTGTTGTTGTTTTTTCCAGACTCAATATATCTTTTTTTTTGACCTACCGTTTTACTAATCTTTCTCCCAACAGGTACAACTGGTCCTACCACACTTTGCCGCAGGCCCACGTGGACAACCGGGTCATGTACTGGCCGAGGGGGCGAGTCTGGGGCGGCTCGTCTTCGCTCAACGCCATGGTGTACATCCGCGGCCACGCTGAAGACTACAACCGGTGGCAGAGGGAAGGAGCAGACGGCTGGGATTACGACCACTGCTTGCCTTACTTCAGGAAGGCGCAGCGCCACGAACTGGGCGGCGACAGGTATGCGACAACAACATGTGCTCTAAATCAAATATAAGCTAAAGTCCATCAAGTATTTCACTCAAATTATGCTCACATTGTATAACCGCTTCTTTTTTTTTTTTTTTTCCTGGAGAGCTCAGTATTGTTCATTCGGTAATTTTACCGATTTGACATGTCATCATCATTGCATCGATTGTATAACCGCTTCAATGTGTTCCCGGCAGGTACCGCGGAGATAGTGGCCCGCTACACGTGTCCCGGGGGAAGACGAACCATCCTCTTCACAAAGCTTTTATTGAGGCAGGGCAGCAGGCGGGATACCCGTTCACTGAAGACATGAATGGATACCAACAAGAAGGCTTGGGCTGGATGGACATGACCATTTTTCAAGGTCATGGAGCCAAACAACTACTATAACTAGGAGATCTTTAAGTATTACGTTGAATTCATAGTCCGCCGCCACCACAAAAGCGTTTTTAACAAGGAGCTCAACACATTGTTGTTGTTTTTCCCCGCTTCACAGTTTATCAACTCATATTCATGTTTACTGCATCGAAAATCTGCAGGCAAGAGGTGGAGCACAGCCAGCGCCTATTTGAGACCAGTCCTGGATCGGCCTAATCTAAAGACAGAAGTGCGCTGCCTGACCACCAAGATCCTGTTTGATGGCCACCGAGCTGTGGGCGTGGAATATGTACAGAAAGGACAGACAAAACGGGTCAGAGGGAGATAAAGTTCCATTTATTTGCTACAGTGCCCAGGGAAGTATTCACTTCTTTTCACTTTGTCCACATTTTGACAAGTCCAAAAACAAAAAAATCGACGCACAACACAAACACGGTCATATGAAAAATGTCTTGGATTTTTTTTTCTTCTTCAAATTTATTAAAAATACAAACTAAGAAATCATGAGTATGTAAGTCCGCCATATTGGCAGTTGATCTTCAGAGGATTGTGCATTTAAAGAATCAATAAACACCGGAACTAAACAATGCGTTGACCTCCAACATGGCGGTGTGAGACGTCACATGAAAACTATCTATAGCATGGCTTTGTGGCAAAATATGTACTTTTTTAAATTAAATGAATAAATAAACAAATAAATGAATGATAAGAAATTTTAGAACATTTGCCAGAATATATTAGGATTTTATTTCATATACTTTTTTTTTTCTTATTTCATATACTTTTGTGTATAAACATTTTTGTATAAAATTTGTGTATACATTTTTGTGTGTGTATAAAATGGTAACAAGTGAAATTAATTTAATCCAATTTTTAATAAGATTTTAAAACAAAATGTGGAAAAAGTGAAGTACAGTGAATACTTTCAAGACACACTGTATATACAAATAATTTAGCAATTTACAAACTCACAAATCAGCTGTTATCACATTGCAGGTGTTTGCAGATAAAGAGGTGATCCTGAGCGGCGGCGCCATCAACTCGCCGCAGCTTCTCATGCTTTCCGGTGTGGGAAAGGCCGATGAGCTCAGGCAACATGGCATCCCTGTGGTCCAAAACTTACCAGGTGCATTTCACAACATTCAAAGACTCGGTCCCCGCCCACACAAAAGCCCGTTTCAATGTATCCGCACAAGTTTCTTACCGTTTGTCCTCACGGCAGCGCCGTTACAGAGCTTGAAACGATCACTTTTTTTTTTTTCAGGTGTGGGGAGCAACCTGCAGGATCATTTGGAGTTGTACGTCCAGCAGAGGTGCACTCAGCCTATCACGTTGTACAAAGCTCAGAAACCTTTCCACATGGTCAAAATAGGTCTGGAGTGGCTCTCTGTGTTCACTGGTAAGACTCACTTGTGCATAATTATATGATTAAACTAGAAAAATTCCGGCGGGAATTTTGAATGGATATGATTAAATTACTCATACAATTGTCAAATTCTTATGTAGTGATTTGGGTCTTTTTTAGTACAATGTGTCAATGTTGTGGTGGAGATAAAGGCAGGTGGAGCCAAATGCAGGTAGAAAAGATTTTATTTACAAAAGACTAAAACTGAGACAACTCCAGAATTGAACAAATTGAGATAATAGCAGCATAGTAGCATAGAGTAGGCCACGTAAATGGTGGCTATATTGGGCGAGGAAGTTCCTGTCAAAGGCATGAGTCACTCAGATTGACCACAGCCGTAGCGGAACTGATGAAAACGAATCAAATTATTGATGAATCCTAATTCCGTGTCACAATTGAACTACAACAAAGTGACAGAAGGCTGCATGTTGTATTAAGTTTATTATTATTATTATTTATTGTTAAAGCTGCTGGCAAGATTTTAATGTAGCTACGCTTTACTAGTCCCTCGCATTCTCATGGCATGGAATTAAGAAAGCGCAGTCGTGATAAATAGTCACAAAGAGTGCTTATCCAGCTTCAACAAACTAGCAGCACTTAAGCTAGCATTAGCATAATGGCATTAGCCATAGCTAGGATGGCTTATTTGTAAATGCTGTCATTTTTTTTGTTTTACTTTTTTGAAGGTGCAATCAATAAAAAATCAAAACGAGCTGTTTGTTTATTAGCTTTTTGAATAGTTGTTGGTAAATGATGACTGGGCACTAATTTTGACACCTCAGTCACGCTTTGTCTCTGAGGCCATGTATACACGACGTAGCCAGGTTTTTTGCATACTGGAGATATTTTTCTGCGGCTTGCCCTGTCATCCACACGTCCGCGGAGATTTTTTTCATTACAAGCGAAGGTTTCTAAAAACTCCGGCCAAAGTGAAGATTTGCATATTTCTCCGGTTCCGCGGTCGCGTGTGTCCGTTAGTAAACAAAATTTTACGTTGTCCTCGACACACGTCACTCTCAATCACATACCTCAAGGGGAGACCATGTTTGTATATGTGTGCGGTGAGTGAGTGGGAAAAAAAAGTTGTTAAAAAAAGAAGTGAAGCCTTTTAAGATTTTGTATTTATTCTCTTTGTTTTCCTCTATGCTCTGTTCATGATGTACTCATTGACTGTTAATAATAATAAAAAGCAGCACTGATCCGCTTATATACAGATCAGCGGCTGACGGTCCGTGCTTGTGTGACGTATGGTAAAGTGATGTCAAGAGATGAGCAGTATTTGGCTAACTACTGCCACATAGAGGCTTGCCATGCATCTCATTGTAGGCCCAATTCACGAAAGTGGCGTCGCCAGACGGAGGCGTGCTCTGATTGGATAGGATTTGGGGAACTGTTGCTACCTTAAGGTCTGGAATTGTTATGAACGTACTTAAAATCGCATTAATGCGGTTAGCTGTGGATGTTTGCTTTTCTACAAACGTGGTGGTGTGGACACTATTTTTTTTCTACACCCCGAGGAGGGAACGACCCGTTTTAAAAAATACCCTGCTACGTGTGTACATGGCCTGAATGGCTGTTTTTCCTATGGCACAATGGTTTCTTAAAAATGGAGGTACATAATGTGGCCAGGGAGGACAGATTTTTTTTTCATAGACCACTCAGGCACTTTTTTTCCTTCAAAGTATTAACGAACATGACATGTTTACCCTGCTACAGTCATATAACGTTACTGTTATATTAAACTATATTGGCCCCATGAATTACTGAGAAATGAGCGTTCCAAATCTGGCAATGACACTGTTCATTGTTCTCCCTCTCTTATTGTCTTTTATCTCCAAGGTTACGGAGCAACAGCGCACCTGGAGAGCGGAGGCTTTATTCGCAGTAGGCCACATGTCCCACATCCTGACATCCAATTTCACTTCCTGCCTTCACAGGTCATTGACCATGGGCGGGTTGCTTCAAAGATAGAAGCTTATCAGGTGAGTGTGCTGTGGGTACATTTTGGTTTTTTGGTGAGGGTGGAAGGTACGTTTATGTTGTAAAGTGAAGTGTGGGTGGATGATTGGTCAGATAACACACTCACACACACACACACACACACACACACACACCACTGAAAGAGAGCAATGAGACTCACGTGTTGCTCAGACGGAAAATAAAATAACGGCTGCTCTGAAAAGCAAAATCAAGTTCCCAGAAACTTCCAGAGAAGTTGACTAGTGAGATCTTTGTATCAAAGTGCACCCACCAGGAAATAATCATTTACAGTAAACCACTTTGAGGACACATCTGGTGTGCTACTAAATGAATCAAACATAATAGAAAAACAAAATCAACATGATAAGAAATTCTGTAGGGGCTCTACATACCTCAAATTTGGAGAACCTGTACATGACGTGATGTAATTCCATAGGTTCATGTTGGACCAATGAGAAGCACGAGTGTTGGCTGGATGAAGCTAAAGAGCGCCAGCCCTCAGGACCACCCGATTCTGCAGCCCAACTATCTATCTACAGGTGTGTTCTCATCACTTAGGCACCACAAGCAATCACCACTGATCCCATATTTGATGACCACCGTCATCTCCTTTCAGACGTTGATGTGTTGGAGTTCAGAGAATGTGTCAAACTCTCCCGGGAGATTTTTGCACAAAAGGCTTTTGACCCGTTCCGGGGGGCGGAAATCCAGCCTGGTCCTCAGATCCAATCCGACGCCGACATCGATGCCTTTGTGCGCCGCAAGGCTGACAGTGCGTATCACCCGTCGTGCACATGCAAAATGGGCGCGCCCTCCGACCCGATGGCGGTTGTGGACTCCCAGACGCGCGTGCTTGGCGTCGAGGGCCTCCGTGTGGTCGACGCGTCCATCATGCCGAGCATCGTCAGTGGCAACCTAAACGCTCCGACCATCATGATCGCGGAGAAGGCTGCCGACCTCATCAGAGGTCGCCCGCCGCTAGTTGACCCGCAGGTTCCGGTGTACCGGCCGTTGACGCTAGACACTCAGCGATAACAACAATAACAAGTTTCTTGTTTATTTTGACATTATGTCACTATGATAACTAATCCGGGTGCAATATAATATATAAATATATATATATATATATATATATATATATATATATATATATATATCGCAATACATGGGGTTACATGTTACGCAATACACGGGCCGGTTTATTTTAAAATGGTATGACTCAATTTGGTTAGCTTTGATACACATATTTAAAATCAAAAATAATTTTCTGATTGAATTTTTTGTTACAAGCCTGATATATGTCATCTTTTTGACAAAAATGCTACCTTTACAGTACTGACATATTCATTTAAATTGTAAAATGACAATAAGAAACTCATTACATCATACTTTATCGGACTGAGCCATACCATATTGAATCGAATCATAATGCCACTGAATCAATCCGAATCAAATTTAAAATGAACCGTCCTTGAATCCCATCGGACCCCATTTATCAAAAATATATATTGAATTACTGGAGTGATGCACACCCCGAGTAACTAAACAAAGGTTACATACATATCGTATTCACCAGTAATCGGAGACAAACACACACAGATTCACACTCACATTCACAGTGACTAGGAACGAAACACTCGCTCTTTAACTGTGGTAACAAGTGACAACTGTTTAATTCAACTTCCTGTATTTAATCTTGTTCTCATCTCAGGTTATTCTTTTAACCCCCATTCCTGTTTATACTGGAATCAGTGTCAGAAAATGGCACAACATGCAATTCAACTTTTTGATGCTAGCTGAACTGAGGTCTCCTGAGGTATGCTAACGACACTTCAAATTTCCACCGACAATTTGGGACGAAATAGAAATTGTACGGTAGCACGGTAGCATAGCGGTGAACACGTCTGCCTCACTATTATGCAGAGGTGGGCGCCTCGATGAATTTTGAGCGTCCGTCATTCGGCAATCGTCAACAGTCGGCACACTCTTCCGTCATCGTTAATCCGTCAATCTGTCATTTGTCAGCGTCCGTCAGTGTTGCCGTCACTTGAAGTGGGCATCCGCCAATGTTCCGTCAATCGTCATTTGTCAATCCGTCACCAACGTCTGACATTGATTGATTGCCGATTTTTTTTATTATTACAATAATGGACAACGCTAAGTTTCCCATCAATCGTCACCAAAATGGGTGTCCATCATTGACGGATTGACGGACATTCCGACAATATTGATGGAATGCCCACCTCTGCTATTATGCCCCTTTTGCATTCAATCTGTTCTATTCCAAACCAGCCTCGTTCCGCCCTTTATGGTCGCTTTCCCATGACACTTTTTTGAGGCCGGGCGGTTACAATAGAACCGTTTCTCAGAACGAACCAATGGCCATTACCTGTTTTTAAACGAGCAAGACACAGCCGCCTGTCGGGCGCCGCCAAGTCATAAAGTTACAGCATACACAACACACATATCGTGTTTTACAACAACACTTAACCATATTTACAATTGTATGTTTACCTGTGGATGAAATAGCAAAGCTTGTGCTAAAAACGTATCTTAGCGGCACACACCTGGCAGTTTGCGGTTCAAATCTTGGCTCAGGGACTCCTGTGTGGAGTTTGCATGTATTCCACTTGCTTGTGTGGGTTTCCAAGATACTGCCGAAATCAACGTTAGGTTCATTTGAGTTTCTAAATTGTCCACTTGTGTGAATGTAAAGCATCGATGCTTGCAGTGCCTGTTGAATCACCAAAAGTCTGCTGAATTGACTCCATCTGTGAAACGAAAGCAAACAAATGAAAATTGATGGACGGACAGAAATGTCTCCAAGCTCAGACATGTTTGATTTAGATTCCCCAAAATGGATCTATTCTTCTATTCTTGTCAGCCGTTCGAACAGAAACCTCAATTGTAAGCCGTCTGTCATTTCTTTGAATGTCGTGTTCATGAAATGAGGTCACATCAACGACCTTTTGTTTTATCTGAAGAGATCACAAGTGAACCGTCGTTCTCCTTCCTGACTACGTGATCGTGTGTCACTTCGACCACCACAGAACTTTTGGTCCACGTGTGGACATTGACAGACCAGATAATTGTCAAAAAAAACATCTGAATAGCCGAATGAAGGCAGAAGCCTTCGTGCTGTTGTTGGTTCCGTTCACATCTGTTTGAAATGTGACGCTGGATTCTTACAGCTTTGATTACGTAACCTTAATCGTTTCCTCCACACAAACACTTTGTTTACTGGAATGGAAAGATTTTTTTTTGTGTGTGGGGGGGACCAATGTGTCTCTTTGCTGCTGGGCCATCAAATTGCTTGCTCATTCTTTTTACTTGTTTCCATAGCAAACTGTTATCTTGTCAACGGGTAATGAGAAATTGAAGCCTTTCTCAGCCAATTTGGGGCCAGGTGGTCTACACCCAAGATTGGTCGCCAGTCAATCACAGGGCACATATCAACCATTCATTCACATCTCACATTCACACATTAAAAGAGTGGGAACTTTTTTTTTTCTTCTTCTTCTCCAAAAAACAAAAACGAAAAACAAAACAAAACAAAAAATTTAAAAAAAATCACACACAAAAAAAGAGTGGGACCTGAAGCGAGCGAACCACTACGCCATCAGTAACAAATGAATCAATCATTAATTATTTATAATAAAACTTGACAGCTAAAACTCAATACAGGCCGTCTTGGAGACGCGGCATTGATGGCCACTTTCTGCTCTGCACGGAAAGGTCGATTAACAAGCCACATGCCTAATGACAAAACAAAGGGCTGACTTTATTTTAAACATACTAAATTTGCACTAATTTAATGACTGCTCTGCATGAAAGAGAAAAAACGGTAGCACACTGACCCCCCCCTTACCCCCAGAACAGCCACTGTGCAAGTCTTACAAACTTTATTAAGTGTTGTATTTTCAATTTTTTACAAGTAATATAGATATTTAAGTAAGTGGAAATTGCTACCTTATAAGATCAGACTCAATGTGAATACTGCTTATACAGTAGAAGGATGTATTTGTTTTACTGATTGTAGTGAAACCATTATGCATAATTGAAAATTGTGTACTTACCCTACAATAGTTTCTTAATCTTAAAAGTATGTCTGACTTCTAATGAGAAAGATAGCTGTCATTGCCACGACAACCGAGGGTGTGGCTTTTACTTTTGCAGTGTCAATTCACAAGTTTGTCAGTTAACTACTGTCCATTTGTATTTATCAGTGTCTTATAAAAAAAGTCTAATTATAATGCGGGATCCGTGGAGCATAAAACAATTATTTGCTATTGTTATTAAGCACATTGGAGCAGTTGCTGATTGAATGTATTATTGTAATGAATGTGTAATGAGTCACAATTGTCTATAAAAGCTTTGCACTATCTTA
Source organism: Vanacampus margaritifer (assembly GCF_051991255.1). Taxonomy (NCBI): domain Eukaryota; kingdom Metazoa; phylum Chordata; class Actinopteri; order Syngnathiformes; family Syngnathidae; genus Vanacampus; species Vanacampus margaritifer. The sequence continues at coordinate 16,253,383 of NC_135432.1, forward strand.
GCCTAGCTTTAATGCTGCAACAATAATTGTTCACATGAAATAAGATTTGTAACGTTGAAATTGTGTGACATTTGTTCACTCTAAAGGGAAGACAATTAAATGCCTTAACCCTTCTCCCACCATGTCTGTGTGTTGTTTGCTGGTAGAAATTAGTATAAGTAGGGGTGGGAGTCTTTGACTCTCACGATTCGATTCCGATTTTTGGGTCTCAGAATAAATTTTCGATTAAGAATGATTTTTGATACAAAATTATTTGATTGGCAATTATTTCTGCTTCAATTTATAGATGTGCAAAGAATCGTCATGATCTACTCCAGTCTGACTCGCTAATGCTAATTAGCGCGCTAGTCGCGACACTTTTATATACTCAAAAGAACGGCTATTCATTCAAAACGCTTCAGTTATGTTTACAGAGAAGCGTGTTAATATTACTCAATAGCATATGCTCTTCCTGCATTGCAAAAAAAACAACAACTTTTATTGGCGTAACTTGATCGTGATTTTTTTCCTTCTACTGTCTAATGTGGCTACAACTTAACAGTGTTTCAGAATGCGTGAAACCACACTGCCCCTATGTGGCCAAATCGTATACAACATTAACAGTGTTCCAAATAAAGGCACACACAAAAAAGCTCAAGACAGTATAAAAAGATTTAAATAAAATCGATTTTGGGACATTTAAAGTCGATTCTATATTGTACAAATGAGAATCGCGATTCTTATGAGAATCGATTTTTTGGGCACACTCCTAAATGTAAGCTCACATTAGAACACGAGACAATCCTGACTTTTATTTTATGAATAGAGAATTGGAGTGTACAAAACGGTGATTCTATTTGCCGTCCGCTGAAAAGATACTACGAACGTGTGCTACAAAGCTGATACCAAGCAGATTTTTTATTTTGTACAACAGGTAGAAAGCAGAAACCTGACCTTACAATATTTAATAAACATTTGAAAAGCAGTGGAACATTACAAAACATAAAAAATAAAGATTGCACAAATATTTTTTTCCCTCCCAAAATAGATTCAAATAATATATAACAAAAATAACTGCAGTCATTCCTTTTGTTGATGATTCCTTTACTGGTTGCTGTTATTGCATGATGTCATTTTATGACATATTAAGTGTCCTGTCTGCTGCTCTGTTTTTGTATATGGCTTGAAAATAAATAAGTTAGGCCTAAATGTCATTTCATTATAAAAAAAAAAGTTGTTTTGCACAACAGGTTAATTTTATTCTGTTTGTTTTTAAATCTTTTCAGTTTCACCCGAATTTCCCCTCTGAAGATTGGGAAAGGGTTATCTTTTATTAATGTAAATGGGAGATTGTCTTTTCATTGGAATAGGTTGTTCCACCATTTCGCATGTACAGCAGTTATACAAGTCGCATTTAAGAGCTTTTGTTTTTTTATTTTACATATAGGGTGGGAATGTTGTAGTCAGGTTGCCATCAAAAATACATTTTAAAATTGTAGAAATCCTGAGTTGGTCAAAATGAATGTTTTTAAAATGTTGCTTTTCTATTTTTGGTTTCATAAAGCCCTTTAATTGCACAACTGTCATTATTAAGAGAATTCTATTAATATATGGTGGTAGAAGACACAATCTCCCTTTAGTTTTTTTTAACAACCTGCCGCCCTGCGAAAATACGTAAACAGTTTTCTGAATCTGAAGTTCACGTTTCTCGGTGGAAGAAATCATATACCGGACTGCACTGTAGACGTGATTTGCAAAGACGCAAAGGCAGATATTAGACACGACTGTTTGACTTTTACATGAGAAATCAAACTTGTAATCTTGAGACTGGAGTCCATTAAACTGCTTGTAAATTCCATGCAGTTTATATTAAACTCACTCAACCCAGACATTTTTCAGCAGTTATTCATGTATCTTAATGTCCTGCAGGTTCGAGTCAACAATTGGATATCCGTAATTGATATTGTTAATGCTAAACTATAAATAGAAATAATTTTTAACCATTTATTTACTGCTTCACCAAAAATAACAAAGCACATTAATATATTGACCAAGTTGTCAAATTAGAGTAATTTAATTGTATTCCTGAACTGCACTGTACTGTATATTGATATGTGATCTTTTTTTTTTCTCTCTCCAAGTCCAGTCAATGACATGAAATCATATTCAAAACATCCTACCTGTAATAACTTTGCTTTGACTCCTGCACCCTGAAATTAAGCATAGAAATGACAGTGGAACCTCTGAAGTGAAATGATTCGAGTCATTCAGAAAGTGAACAAATTTCTCATGAAAAATGTGCAAAATGTGTTGAAGTCTCACCATGGAAGGACACCAGCAGCAAAGCAAGAAAAATCAGAACTCTGTAATATTTTTACACTTGTATGACCGTTCTTTTCAATGAGGGGGAAATTTGTTCTACCTCCACTTCCACTGTATGACAGATACAATTTTATTGTGCAAGGAAATGTTTTGAATCCAGTTAAAAGGGGACCCATAGCTAAACACAAATTTCTGATGTTGACCCCAACATACGCACGCAGTTTCACCAGCACAACGATCACCAGCCAAAGTGAATTCATAGGATTCGGAATGGCTTTGCAGAGCAAGAAGATTTTTCTGGTCTTCAACAACGGTCACCATTCATGAAGACATAAATCAAATACAACATCAAATCAGTCTTCTACTTTCAATATTTGTTTTCTTGAGAGGTCTTCGTCTGTTCCTGTTCCTGTAGAAAGAGAAAACAAGGCACTTTGTTCGTATGTCGTCTATTGAACGATCGTCTCAGTGTGGAAAAGCAGCAGAACGTCGAGTGGAATCAATCAATGATTGGTGCCGCCGCTATAGCGAGGTGATGCAAATCATCTCATCTGCGAGGTCCTCCTCCCGTTTGGCGGCCACGTACGTCTCCTCGTCGCTGTAGTCCCGCGCGGTGCGCGCGACAGGGTCCGAGTTAGCGGCCCCGCCCCCACCTGGGTCGGCCAGGCTGCCGTTCAGCAGATTACTGGCGGCGCTCTCCATCTCGTCGATGGTCATCTCGCAGGCGTCCGCTATCTCGTGCTTGGTGGCCGATACAAACTTGGGGTCCCGAGCGTATTTTCCCAGACCCTCAGAGATCAACGCCTGAAACAAAGTAAACAGCGGACAGTGAAGTCCCCTTTTTCAAGCTATAACATGAACTTATTATCTCAAGGGATAATGTGTTTATATTATAATGAGGAAGAAACTTTTAAAAATGTGTGGTTTCATGTCATTTCAAAATAAGATCATCTTCTTTCACGTGAGCGCATTTGAAATGTTTTCCACTGTGATCTGGGATGCGTTCCAGTCAGTTTCTACATTGTCTCAAAAATGCGAATTCTCTACTATTAACTCTTTGACTGCCAGACGTTTTCAGAAACGGGATGTCGCCAGTGCCAGCCGATTTAAGCATTTTGACTGATCTTTCAAGGTCCACAGAAAATGTTGTGTTTGGACTATGGAAACACACATACTACCAAATGAAAGATTGGACTCTCATCTTTCATCAGAAAAAAAAGTTTGTTTCTACCTTATTCCGTTCTTCAGTAATCAACAATAGAAAATGGTTACTTTTACCGAAATTCTCTGTTTTGAAACAAAAAACGGAGAAAAAGAGCTTTTTGTGAAACGATGTTATTTCATGCACTCTAGTGAATTGTACACTTCTTTTTGTCCATGAATGATGCCACAAACACCTAAATAGTGCTTTACTTCTGTAAAACGCTTTCACCAACAATGAAAAAGTGTTTTTTGATTGCAAAATACGTTTATTTCCATTCAACAGTGTACAGGGATGTGATTTGACCAAAGTGAAATTATCTGAAAATTTAGCCGGGGGTCTGGGGGCCGCATAT